>NC_090296.1:38687500-38780000 GCF_039906515.1 Pseudorca crassidens | reverse complement strand
GGCTGTTAGTGTTGTGTGTCCTTGAATGTGAAACCACATGAGACCATATACCACATGATTCCCCACTTATTTGTTACATTTTTTAAATACTTGAAAATGCACAGAAACTCTACTAAATTAATGGTACCTCACCTAAAATCTGACAGAAAAGCAAAAACATGAATAAGAATTCAAAGCCTCACATTGCTAATCCACTGACCCAGTTGACCTCAGGTGCCAAGCACTTCATGAAGCCTCTTTCTAGCTTTGGGTGACAATGCACACCACAGGTTCTGATGGTAGCTGACATTTGGGGCATCCCTTTACTGGCTATGAACCTCTCCTTGATGGGACTGACTAGCCATGAACTTTACATGGCTAACAAGCATCCCCAAAATTATACTTTTCTTTTTAGATGGTTTGAAGAAAAACAATTGGGGAAAAACATGTGAAGAAGGACATAAAAGTGGTAGATGTTACCCTATGCAAATTCTGAGAAAATACTTAATAACGTTATACAAGATGGTCTCTTAGATATTCATTGCAGAAAAGAGCCAAGAACTGTTTTATCTCAAATTGTCACACATCCTCCTTTGATCATAATTAACCAGCAACTATTAATATTTCTTGACAGTTCTTAAGAACTAGAAAATAAATATGCTACCTGTAAAGAACCCCATATTAGACTAAGATAAATGAAATAAATAAAGGGAGAAAACTACAAATACATAAAATTCTAGGATCCTGAATAACAAAGAGGCAAATGAGTAAACATAATCCAGGACAACAACCATACACGAAAGTAGAAAACAGAGAAAAATCACTTAATGTTCTCCAAATAATCTTGTAATACTTTGGAGAAGAAGTTATTTAGAGCAGAAACACACGCTCTAAATATTCACTTGACTGACTGGTTTATTCTGCCTAGACAGTGTTCTATATTTAGAACGAATTTACTGCTGTTGTCTTTACAGCTCATATATTTCTTTTGGTTTGCAACAGATACATTTGGCAGATTCCAACATCCTCAAATGCACAGTATTTTCTTGGTATCTACGAAATGCAAATATAGGTAGAGCATTAGTGGTTCATCATAATTCTCTGAAAATGATGAGTTGCTCTGCAATACACAGTTCATAAACCTCCACTGCAGTAGACCTATTCATCACATGTTCCTCCTCATAAAAATATAAGCTTGGTCCTACAACCTAAAGTAAATCTGGATAAGCCTAAGACAAAATTAGAGAGTGAACCAAGAAGAAATGGTAGAACTTCCGTGATGGGAGACAATTTATATGACGTTGACTCCAATCTACATATAACAGTGATAAGAACAACAAAATAAACACAATTTTTAAGCACCCAAGTATCTTTTTTTTTCTGATTTACATGTTCATGGTAATCAAGTATGGAAAAAATAAAAAGTGTTTCCTATAAATATTTTTACTTATTCAATATAGAATTTTATCTCCTACTCCCTAGACATTATATCCTAAATATTTTACCTCACTGTTCTTTCAAAGTTTCTATTGTAAGGTTGTTCCATAACTGATAAGGGCCAATCCCCAACTGCTGAACATTTAGGTTGTTTCCAACTGTTACTATTATAAACCATTGGTGATATATAGTCTTATACGTGTATATTCTTGCGCACTTGTATGATTTTGCCTGAGGATACATTGCAGAAACAGGATTGCCGAGTCAGAGGGAGACCCCTGGTTAGACTTTTGATCTATACTGCCAAACGACTTGACAGAAAACTTGAATCAATTTACATGTCCTCCAGCAGCATATACATGCCACCTCTTTATTCACCAGCCCTGGGTGTCATTCTCTTCATCTTTGCCAATTTGACAAGCCAGAGACTGCACCTTGTTTAATTTGATTTTTTTTACTCCAATATTCATTGGCCCTTTATTTACTCATAAACTTTCTATACTCTTTATATATTTTCTTTTGTTTTAATTATTATTCTTATTAATCAGAAAGCACCCTTATGCATGAAAGATAATAACCTTCTTGACCATTTTTCACAATATACGTGAACATGTGTGACTTTTTTAGTCAATATATCAATCATTTTCTTTATGGTTTTTTTCATTTGCTTTTATATTTTCAGAGTCTTTTTTATTTCCAAACAGTAACCAACTATCTAAATGCCATATATTGACTACTTCATCTTTCCCCATTGCCACTTATCATATACTAAATCCTTACATATGTCGCATAGGTTCAGTGGCTGAGATTCCTGTTCTGGATCATTGATTTTGTGCTGATGCTATACTGCTTTAATAACTTTATAATACATGTTAACATATATTAGCACAATTATCCTGTCATTCTTTTTTAATTATTAGCTATTCTCCCCAACTAAATTTTGAATATAACTGCTATAATCACTCTGTCATGTTCCCAATTCAAAAATTCTATTGGAATTACTATAAACATATTAAATTGAGAAGATCTAACATCTTTACGATACAGAGCTTCCCACCCTAGACCATGAGCTGTTTCCCCACTTTTCTTCTTTTATGTTTCTCAGCAAGTAATGGGAAGACCTTTTTTTCATAAAGGTCTTCCCATTACTAGACACTTTATAGTTTTTGTTGTCCTTGTGAAAAGGATATTTTCTAAGTAGTTACAGCTGGTACCGGATCGAATTTTTATGAGGCTAATAATTCATTGAATACTCTTAACAGGAACACACTATTCCACTTTTTTTTTTTTTTTTTTGCGGTACGCGGGCCTCTCACTGTTGTGGCCTCTCTCGTTGCGGAGCACAGGCTCCGGACGCGCAGGCTCAGCGGCCATGGCTCACGGGCCCAGCTGCTCCGTGGCACGTGGGATCCTCCCGGACCGGGGCACGAACCCGTGTCCCCTGCATCGGCAGGTGGGCTCTCAACCACTGCGCCACCAGGGAAGCCCCCACACTATTCCACTTTTATCATCACCTAGGTGTTCGAATTTCCTTAGTGACTAGTTCTAGACAAGGAGAGGAAAGGACTGCTGCTACACACAGACCACCTTGTGCCTGTATTGTGTGTCAGATAGGATCAGATAATATCTGTGTAGCATTTTATAAATTTTAACTTTTTTTCCCTTATATTACCTCATCTGTTATTTACAAAACCATCTACAGTGGACAGGATGCTCTAGAGTAATTGAGCTTATTATTATTCTCATCTTAAAGATGAGAAAACTGAAATTCAGATCTGAATCACTCACTTAGAGAGTCTGATAAAAATGCAGACTTCTGGGCCCGACCCCAGACCTACTTCCTTGGAATCTAGGGGTGGGATGTGAAACCAAGGACTCTGTGTTTTTTAAACTAGCTTCCCCAACCTAAAACTAGCTTCCCCAACCTAAATGCCCATTGACAGATGAATGGATAAAGAAGTTGTGGTACATACATACAATGGAATATTACTCAGCCATAAAAAGGAACGAAATTGGGTCATTTGTAGAGACGTGGATGGATCTAGAGACTGTCATACAGACTGAAGTAAGTCAGAAAGAGAAAAACAAATATCGTATATTAACGCATATATATGGAACCTAGAAAAATGGTACAGATGAACCGGTTTGCAGGGCAGAAATAGAGGCACAGATGTAGAGAACAAACGTATGGACACCAAGGGGGGAAAGTGGCGGGGGCTGGGGGTGGGATGAATTGGGAGATTGGGATTGACATGTATACAGTGACATGTATAAAATGGATAACTAATAAGAACCTGCTGTATAAAAAAATAAATAAATAAATTCTAAAATTAAAAAAAAAAAAAAACTAGCTCCCCCTGGAGACTGCCGTGAAACATCGATTTCACCAAGTCAAGGTCAAGGCTGAAAATAAAAGTTTCTGCCTCTAAATTAGGTATTGATTCCACCATACCTCAATGGCAGCTTAATTATTATGAGTTTCTAGCAATGTATGAATGTCACTGAAGGAGCTGGCTTTTTTTTTTTTTTTTAAGTATCTCTTTATACAGAGGATCATGCAAAAAGCACACCCTGGTTTGCAGGCCACACACCTCAATGTGCAGGCTTCACTTATAATTCAGTCACTGATTCGCAAAGTCCTAATCAAAAGACAGCTCCCCTGTACTCAGTAGTTCACGCCGGGGAGCCAGGCTACTATGGCCTATATGGCCACAGTGAACCTCAGGACACCTTGCCAGTGGTCCTGCCCCACCGATGGAGTCTCGCAGCCCCGTAGCTCGTGAAAGTTGCCTGGAAAAGTGGCAGAGTACCCCAAACACTGATCCCACCCAGGGGAGCCACATTTCCATGGCATCCCCTCGTAAAAGTCAGGCCAGCTTTAGTGTAGGACACCACTGCTGATGAACTCATCCTCCCACGACTACTACCATCCAGAAAAGCTCATGGCGACCCTTTGGGAAAGGCCAGAGACTCATCTGGAGAAAATATATGCCTCAGAGAAAACCTCCGCTTTAGCTGGAACTTAATTCACGTTTCCGTCACTCAACCAATATTTATGGAGCCACGTGCCAGGCCCCTGCCAGATCTTGGTACATGAAGATAAACGGCACACAGCACTTTAAGGCCCAATGGGCAAGGAAGCATGGAAAGACACTTAAGGTAGTTGGAGGACATCAGGGAGGCGTTACAAAAGTGAGTTTTCCAGGTTATGGAAGTTTTCCAGGCTGACAGGTGTGGGGAAAGCATTCCAGAATTTCTTTTCCAGATTTTCAGAGGGAACAACTTGAGCAAAGGCATCGTGAGTATCACAGACTGCAAGGGCTTCCCTGGTGGTGCAGTGGTTGATAGTCCGCCTGCAGATGCAGGGGACTCGGGTTCATGCCCCGGTCCGGGAAGATCCCACATGCCGCGGAGCGGCTGGGCCCGTGAGCCATGGCTGCTGAGCCTGCGCATCCGGAGCCTGTGCTCCGCAACGGGAGAGGCCACAGCAGTGAGAGGCCCGTGTACCGCAAAAAAAAAAAAAAAAAAAAAAAAAAAAGAAACAAAAACAGACTGCAAGAAGTTTGGATTGTAGGAGGGTAAAATAATAGGAGAGATCTGGAAAGGTAAACCGGAGGCCAGATTACAAGGACATTGTACACTCTTGGAAAGTATTTGAATTTTATCTCGGAGATGATTGGGAGCCACAGCTACGTTAAGCCTGAGAAATGAATGAGTCTGGAGAAATGAATGTTGATTAGGAGACTTTTGCAATTGACAAGGTTGGGGGTTGCATGAGGACAGTTACACAGATGGTAAAGAGGAGCCCGAGCATCTACAGATACTTAGCAGGTAGAATTGGCAGGATGTAGAGACCAAATGAATGTTGGGGAAGGAAAGGTGAGGCCAAGCAAGACTCTAAAATCCCAGGATGTGAATGTCATGGAATCGTGGCTCTGTCTTTGGTTTGGCCTCATCCCCAGCCGGTTCCAAAGGTCTTAGAACTGCACAAGCTCCTCCCCTTCCTCTTGCCTTTCACCCCCCCCCTTCCTTTTCCTCCTCCCTCTCCTCCCTCATCAAACAAGTACTGACAAGGGTAGACCTTTCCTGAACACCCCCCCATACCCAACTTCATTCCAGCAGGCTCTGTTCCCAAAAGTACTGTTAAGAAGCCATTTGCTCACTGATGTCACCTTGTATTTGTGTTAGCTTACTTGTACACAATTTTTATATTCATGATCTTCTTTTCTCCTCAAACTTCCAGTAAGAACTGAGAACGAAGGGAAGCTGTAACTTGCTCAGTAACCCAGAGTTTGTTCACAGTGAGTTCAGGCCTCCAGCCAGTCCTTCTGCCTTAAAATCTGGGGTGGTTACACTACAGACTAAACAAACAACTACAAATGAAATCCCCTGTTGCAATAGCCATACCTAAAGGAGAAAAGAAACATGACCAGGGATGGAGATGCATGGCAGAGGCACGTTCCCCTGTTCAAAAGGAGCTCTTGTTACTGCAGGACGAATATACATACCTAACGAAAGAAAACCCTCAGCTCAGTGTCCTAATGGATTCTCAGGGAGACTGTTTGGTTTTCCCCTCAGTCTTTATTCTGTGGAAACAGGACCTCACACCAGTACCTCAAATAAGAGACTTGCCTGAACAACTTGTATTTCACACACACACGGGCTGATGCTTAGGAAACAAGAGGCGTTCTCTGCAAAGAAAGGAAACGAGCTGGCTGAGGGGGGCCAGTGTAGACGGATGAGGTTTTCAAGCCGCCTTAACAGGAACACGTTAAGTTGGAAGGATGAAACCCCACCAGGAAGGAATTCACCACCATTCATATTTATGAAAGTGTATTATCTATTTCTAGTTTCATTCTGTTTTCTAGCTTATTTTAATTTGAGGGAAATGTCATCCCAGATGCCTCTGAGTTGCTTCCTTATAAAATGAACATGCACGTTTGTGAGGCTTAACCCACGTCACAACACACACAAGCAGCTCCTGAGAGCAGACCCCGGTGCTAGGTGAGTCACAGTCCCAGATGGGATCTTCTAGAAAGAAGGAGGAGCTGGGGATGAGAGTCAGTTCAGAGAGGGAAAAGGTCAGCGAACACTGCTGAAGATATTCAGTCAGCAAGCATGACGAGGGTCAGAATTGAGATTTTTCATTTAAACTCTCCTTTTTTTGCAGCACCCCAGACATAGACAAACTGCAGTGGTGATTACCCCTGACTCTGGAACAGCTAATAAAGAGTTTTTATACTCCTTTAGGGTAAAGACAATGTGTTTATCTTCCAGGTGAGGGAGAAACCTACTGACCTACCCAACATCTCACCAAATGAGTAGATAGCTAAGTATGGACTTGAATTCGGACGTGAAGAAAAATTATCTGGAAATTGGATATAAGGCCGAGAACATGCAACTGTCCATGCTAAGGCAGTGTTCAACACCCTTCCCCCGAGGCTTAGTAATCTAGGGTAACTTGCCTTTGTCTGATTCTGCTATTAACTGAAAGTTTAGATTCTCTGAAGTTACATGTTAACTTGTAAATCTTGTTGGGTCAAGATGCAAATAATTCCTGTTTAGTAGAAAGGAGAACACCAAAGCTTATCTTTTCCATAGGACAACAACCAGTTTTCCATTGAACTTAGCCATCTTATTCTAACATTTTGCTTTTGAAGTACCTATAAATGCCCAGTTCTTCAAAATGCTCTTTGAACAAGATTTATCATCTTACTGATTCTCTCATTAACGAGTTAATAAATCTTTGACATAACATCATTCTATATTTGCATGGGGCCATGTTTTTAACTTAATTAAAATTGTATTTCTTGCTATGTCTATAAATCTAGTGTTTCTTCCTCCAAAATAGTGCCTAGGATGGTACTAAAGGTCCTATTAGTACCTTTAGTACCATCCTAGTACATTTAGGATGAGACATAGTCAGGTATGCCTCATCCTACCTGCCAAATACAGTACATTTGACATGAGTGATGCAGACAGCTGGCTGTGTGCTGGGAACGGAGGGGCACTGGGCATTTCCGCCATGCCAGTTCTCAGGATTCAACAGATATTCATCACATCGGCTCCAAAAGATTGCTCTTGGCGGATGAGATGACCAACAAGGCAGGGGCTGTGAACCAGGTTCCTAGTGCTGCTAATGGGCTGGACTTATGGTCTGAGCTGGCTTACAGGGAATGACCAACACTTCCTCATCCAGGTTTGCAAATGACATGCAGTTTCATGAGGCGACTGAAATGCTGAGAGGGGGTGGGGCGGGGGCAGGCTCACGTCCTGCCGGGACACTTTCTCTCTGGGTGAAAGCAACTGACTCTCAGGAGAGCAAACCCACGACTTCAACTTCATCAGCACCTCACTCCAACTCATAAAATTAACCATCCAATCTGCACCAAGAACAAACACAAGGAAGCCAAGAGCTAAATGGATTTGGAGAGGAAGGCCTTCGGTTTACATACTTAACAAGCCACTGACAACTTTTCACGCTTTATTGAGAGAACCATCTGAGCCATTAGCAGGTCATTTGACCCACTCTCTTTAAAACCTCTCTAAGCTCAAAACAAAACACTCTAACAGCTTGGAGAAGAGAAGGTGATCTGGGATTTTAGCCTGACCACTGTCTGCGGGGCAGGTTTGCTGGCTGTAGGTACTTCCCAGCAGTTAGCGTCTTGCCAGGATGCTTCAAGCTGAAGCTCTGCACACTTCGAAGGACCTCCTTCTGCCTGAGTTGCCCCTGGGGCTTCATTTCTGCTCTGTGGATTCAGCAACTACTACGTATGCCAAGAACTGTGTTGTGTACTGTGTGGGGTATGGGGTATGGAGATTCTGTCCTCAAGGGCCTACCTGTCCATTCAGAGACACAAGACATTGATCTAAATAGCTACCATTTAGCGTAGAAAGTGACTGGGAATTCACAAATATTATAAATTTGTTGTGCCATTTCACATGCACTGGGTATACAGGGGAGAGCAAGACAGACTGTCCCTGGTCTTAGAAGAGGTCCAATAAGCATTTGTTGAAGGAGGGGAAATAACAACTTCTCAGCACCTACTACGGGCCAGGCTGTGTGTCAGGCATTTTCTCATTTAACGTCCTCCTCACAAGTATTCTCTTTGATGGGTGATGTTCCCCCCATTTTTAACAAATAGGGAAAGTGGGGCTCAGAGGTGTTAGGTGACTTTCCCAAGGTCATTCAGACAGTGAGTAGCAAAGATAGGATTCAAACGCAGAACCATCTGACTTAAAATATCCCGCTCTCTCAACGTCTCTACATTTCCTATGATCATTTTTAGAGCATACCTTCCTTCTATGCTGACCTAATTCATTTCCAAACTGAGAAGCCTCAAAGAGCCCAGGTTGGCAAGCGATAAGGCATCCATTGCTAGCCCAAGATAAGGACTCACAAAGCCATTTGCATATTCCACAATATGTGAGTGATGCTTGGATCTGTCTCTGGCTGTCTGTCCCTTGATGTTCTCAGTCATCAACTGTGTGATCCATTTACCTCCCTTCTGATAAAATGGGAGAATCAAAGGGCAGAGAAGAGAGAATAAAAGTGATTTCCAGAGATGGGGGCACGAGGGCACTGCCCTGTTCCCTCAGGATTCCTCCAGCAGGGGTGGTCCAACAGAGTAGGCAGCAAAGCTGAAAGCTGACCTGGCTTCCACCCCAAAAACCTCATCCTCCCTCCTCTCACCATTTTGCCTTAACGCAAGTAAATTATTTTAGTTCCTTCTCTTTCGCTTTCTTTGGGAACAAGAATAATTCAGGACTTTCATAGTTTAACAAAGCCTTCAGAATAAAGGCTGTATTAGTGAGTCGGGTTGGGCCCGAGCCTCATGCCCCATCTCCCCCAGTGCACCCTGGGTAATTCTTGGCCATCCTCGGGACGCAGCTCAGACATGTCCTCCAGAAAGCCTTCTCTGACCACACTCCAGCAGGGCGCGTGTGCACGTGCAGTGGTGCCCCTTCTGCATGCTCCCCCACCCATCCGCACTGCCACCAGCAAAGTGCTCACTGCACTGCCTTGTACCCTCCTCTCCACGCTCCGTGACAGGACGAGCTGTCTCTGGCCTTTACGCTCCCAACACTGAGGGCAGTCCCAGAACCCAAGAAACTCTTGAGGAAGGGAAGGACAGAGGGAAGGGAAGGCTGGGCTCAGACTCTCAGCCCGACGGCCACCTTTCCCGGGCTGGCACTCGCCTCAGGCCTGGAACAATTCTCTGCAGTCAGAGCTGCCAAGGGAGAAAAGGGTGAGGCCTGAGGAAAAGCAGGCTGGAAGGAATGTTTGCTCTCTGAGAAAACTCAAACAAGAGCTTCAGGGCTCCAGTGACAAAGGTCAGAGCCATCGCTCTGGAAATTCTGCAGTGCCCAGTGGGGCCGTGAGGGTGAGTCAGCTTCTAGTCCTCGCTCCACAGATGGCCCTGGGCCTCTAAGTCGGGAGACCATCCAAGGGGGTCTCCGGAACAGCTGCCCCTAACCTGTGAGTACTGGGCTCACTAGAGGCAGGAAATTCCATGTTGTAATGGCTGGCTTTCTTCCCCTCATTCCTGATCCCCGTCTAGGTGGTGAATTAGCCATTAAAGAAACAATTCAGGCAGATTTCAGGAACATCCGACTGGGCTCCAAGTGTGCAGGAAGAGGAAAATATAACAGGACGAAGAGCTCGGGGCTGCGCCATCTCACCTTCATTTCCACTGCTAGCCTGGCTTATGAAGGGAAGGAAAAACGGTTAGACGCCCCTCTTCGGTGTCGTCACTAGCGTTGGATGGAGCCAGGTTCGCCCCTTAAAAACACACATGTGAAAGCTCATCTGTGCGGCTGCTGCCATGTTATCAAGCTGAACACACGTTGATCTGAGCAGGTTAGAAAACTTGTTCCCAGTGTCTGGGAAGGCAGTGCTTTTAAACAAGTGCTTTTCAAAGAAAGAGCCATTAAGAAGCACTTGGCGTACATGTAGGCCCTGAACCTGAAAACAAATAAAAGTCAGATCAGTACCACAGCAGCAGCTCCGAGCAGCAGACTAGAGAATTTGGCTGGCATATTTTAGAGATATGGTTATAAAAGGTTGCTCTTCCATTTATCTTTCGTTTCCTGCACAGCTAATGGTAGGAGAAATCAAAAATCATTTTTATGTTGGACTTGCACATTTGTATTAAAATATGGTTGACTCACAATAACGTGTTAGTTTTAGGGGAACAGTATAGCGATTCAGTTATTTTTTCTGATTATATTTCATTATAGGTTATTATAAGATAGTGAATGTGAATCCCTGCATTTGTACGTTTTTTAATCAACTAGGAAAAATCACATTCTCCTTCATAGTTTACTTTCTTTTTCCAAAAAGAGATTAAATGTCTGTGGAAATTTAAATCTGCTCTTTCCATTCACCAAGAGAATCATATTACTCTTGCCTTCGATTTGTTCAATCTCAGTTTAGTTTCAAGTTGAGACTTTATTTCATTTCCAGCCATGTAAAGAGCAGCTGGTATCCCTCTATTACCTCCCACTTTTGGACATCGTTGCTTGGCAAGGCAATAAGCCTGCTGAGTAAATCAAACTCTCTACTTTGCACTCTATATGTGCCCTTCAGTTATGTGAGATGAAACCCATATACCACACCTCCTTCTGCAACTAAGGTTCAAACTGTAATGAATCAGTTGAGCTAAAGCACAGAGATATTTAATAAAAACGCTTTTTGAAATAAATGTTAAGCCCTTCGCATTTCATTATTAGCTTTGCCTTATAGACTATAACATAGGCAGGTGGGTTAATAGCCTTTGTTTTCAGGGTCTTTGAACATTTTGATGACAAATAAAAGCCAAGAGATTTCTAACAGAAAGGTTGCTTACACGAGTCTATATCCCGAAAGGCGGCTCAAACCAAATGAAAGAAGAAAATAAACGAACCAAGAAAGAGTCCAGCATCCTTTCCCTTCAGGAGCTTGATATGACAGGGCCTAATCAGGATCAGTGAACAGCCGGCCTAGTGGCACCAATAGTATTCACCTCGGTTGAGACATTTGGACTTGGCTCAGCCCATCTGCTCTCACTGCCGCCCAAGGTTGCCTTTCACTTGGCAGGCGTGCTGTCAACTTGGTTTCGAATATACACGGGTGAGGCATATGCTTGTCCTTGCTGCCCAAGGAGATGCTGGCATAGAGAAACGTGAAGACTCCTGATTGAAGCTTGCATTTACAGACTCTCTTTTCTCTTCTCCCCTAGTTACCGTGACAGTGGGAGGCAAGCAACACTTGCTCGGACTGTATGACACCGCAGGACAGGTACATTTTTCTTACCTTGATTCATTAAGAGTTTTTTGGGGGGGCGGGACGGAAAGAATGATCCATTTGGCTAGGCATAAGGGGACTCACGGTACAGATATTACCTCCTCTGATCACTTGGGACAAATTTATTGTCTACCTAAATGACAACCAAAATATTTTGAATATCTTAAAAATATTTTCAATTACAGAAAACTAAATCATTGTAGGATTCAAGGTGTTGACAGGCAAATAACCATTCATTTATGGATTGACGACTATCACTAACCAAAATACCATATTTGGCCAAGAGTTCCAATTTCTTCCTACCCATACCAATTCCAGATCCAGGATTACTGAGTCAATTTCATAAATTTTAGTTTCACCCATTATTTTTTTTCATGTTATATTCTTTGCCTGCTCTTTATTTGAATTGCCTAACAAGCTGTGGAAAGGTACAAAAAGAGATAGGGGATGGGGATCAAGGAGTAGGAAGAAGATGGATTAAGTGCTAGAAAGAAGAAAATCCAGGATCCTGGATGTTTTCCCAAAGTGAGGGTCAACCCCTGAATAACTGGGGTTAACTCTGAATTCTCCAAGATTCCTGAAATATGCTCATTCTGTCAGAAATATTTCTTCAAGTTGGAGAACCTGGCCAAACAATAATGTAAGGCAATGGACTGGAACCCTCAGTGCTTAATCAGTTAGCACATGCTCTGCTTGGGTGAAAATGCCACTTTATCTTTTTTTCCTTGCATCCCACACTCCACTACAAAAAAGTTTCTAATGTTACAAGTTCATGGGCTAGAGGGGAAGTGGTTAAGCAACTGATGGTTATGGCCCAATTTCTTTGACAGAGCTTTTGGTACCATACATCCTGGGTCATTTATTTAGGTCAAAATCAGCGGGTTGTTCAGTCTGTCCAAATTCATACATCTTAAGTCCTTTGGAGTGAACATTAGACCATGCTTATTCCCACTGTGAGTTTCCTGGTAATTGTTCTTTGTAGTTATGCATTTGTCTAGATTTTTTTCACAATTATCTGGAGATACGTCTTTTTGCTCAATTTGATATCTCTATACTAAAAAACAAATCATAATAAACAAAATTCTCTTTAGGATTTCTGTGTGCATTTGCAAGAACCACTGTATAAATGTCTGTGGAACATCAAAGTCAGATGTTGGGCAGGCCCAGGCAGCGGAGAACTTGGAAAATCTAGCACCAGACTCAAGGCTCTTAAAAGCCTCCAGTTTCCCCTCGCTGGCTGATGGGTGTTTTAGCCAACTACTCTCAGGAACTGGAAAGTGGAGGAGACCTCTCACATCAATACCGAGACACACGACTAGAAAAGGATGCCCACAGATGCCCAGATTGGAAAGGTGATTTGGCTCCTTTGAGCTAAGGTACAGGGCTTCAGTGCAGCTCATGCTTGACTGCCCCTCCACCAGAAATCGTTCCAGCAATAGAGGGAGACTGCTCTTCGGGCTGGAGTTGCCTACCCTAATTCAGTCATTGGGGTGTCCCCATCCATCAGGGACTCACAGCCTGAAAAAAGAGCTTACACCCTTTTCCTCCATAATCATATTTTATTAATATAATCCAGTTTGAAAAATTCAATACAGCAAGGATTATTGCCTGATTCTGAAACCGCTTTCTGTTTCCCTTGCCTTCTAAAAATGCTCTCTGTGCCCCTTGTGCCCACCCAGTTCTCCCCAGTTCTATAGCAATCCACCACAATTGTTTGCTTCTGTGCGTTAATTGCCCCCAGAACAGCCTCCCTGGCCTCTATTTAATTTTGAATCCAATAAAACTGCATAAAGGCAGTTTAATTATTCTTTCCCACTGCTCTGTCCTTAGAAAAATTTAATAATACTAGTATAGGAGTTGAGACTCTAAGGCAGAGGAAAAAATATCTTTAAACTCCAAATTGACCCAAACCTCTGACACAGAAGAAAGTGATGAGCATCGATAGAATATAACAACAAATGGGTTATAGATATTTCTTCAATTTAACTTTCACTTTAATGCTTTCCACCAGCTACTCTGAAAGCCCAGAGGTGGACAAGGTTCATAGGGGAGAGTAAAGCATGGGGAAAAGAAATCAGAACACATCTTAAAGCTCCTTATAGGACTAAAATTCTATGATTAGGACCTTTAAAAATGACCTCGAGAATGCCTAAAAGAACTGGAATAGGGCTTCCCTGGTGGCGCAGTGGTTGAGAGTCCACCTGCCGATGCAGGGGACACGGGTTCGTGCCCCGGTCTGGGAAGATCCCACATGCCGCGGAGCGGCTGGGCCCGTGAGCCATGGCCACTGAGCCTGCGCGTCCGGAGCCTGTGCTCCGCAATGGGAGAGGCCACAACAGTGAGAGGCCCGCATACCGCAAAAAAAAAAAAAAAAAAAAAGAACCGTAATAATTAAGCAAAACAATTTGAGGCTAGACCCAAGGGAGACCTCTCAGCAGTAAAGGACTGTTAGGTATTGGAATGCATTCCACTGAAGGATGACACGTATGAGTAATTCATTTTGTGGAACAGTGGTTCTCAAGCTTGAGCAGGGATCAGAATCACCTGTAGGGCTTGTTAAAACCCAGTCACTGGGCCCCACCTGCAGTGTTGCTGATTCTACACGTCTGGGATGGTGCCTAAGTATTAATACTTACATTTCTGACAGGTTTCCCAGTGATGCTGTTGCTGGTCTGTATACCATACTTTGAGAACCACGGTTCTAGAACCTTACCATTCAGAGTCTGGTCCACCAACCAGCAGCATTGCCAGGGACCTTATTAGAAATGCAGAATCTCAGGCTCTGTCCCCAGCCTACTGAATCTGAAAATGCATTTGAAGAAGATCTCCGGGTGATTCGTATGCACATTAAAATTTAAGAATCATGACCCTGGGAGTCTTTGGTGGTTGAAACATTGTTCCTAATGTTAGGAGGATGTGGTGGAAAATAACCATTACCCAAGTTGATTCCCATGGTTCTACGACTCTACCAATAAGGCTTAGTGACAAATTTAATTTAGAAGCATTGTCCCAACATTTCCATTGCCAGCCTCAAGGAGGATAATCTAGCCTCCTCAGTTATATTCGAACAAATGTTGCTGAGGTCACATGGCTAAGGAAGATCTATAACTAATTCAAAATTATTCATCTGGTCAGAGTTCCTAACAAGGAAGAGCAGCGATCTCAAAACCAATTGATTAATCCCTGAGCCACAAAAAAAGAAATAAGTCTCTGAATCTGGCTATAGGGTTCCATCTTGCTGTGAATAATTAGATTTTCTCGCATGAACGAATCAAGGAGCAGTGCCCCTCATCTTTGTCCTGAGCTAACTGTGGCTCAGAGTGAACAAAAACAACTTCAAGAAGCACGTGTGTTCGGAAAGATAAACTGATAGGAACTCGTTATTTCTACCCTCAAAGCCAGCCCTGGACAAAATCACTCGACCTGGTTCCCTCCACCTCGCCACACCTGGTCACCTCAGGCATCACTGCAGCCCCACCAGCCTCGCCTGACACACGCTTGCAGCACTGCACGAGCCAGCCAAGCATCTGCCGAAGGCAGGTTATAATGAAGTTCACGTGCAAACACGGCCAGCACGCGGCAGCTGCTACTAAACATTAGCTCTCTCCCCAAGCCCCTGAAACAAACTGATACTTGGACTTTGAGTGGAGTCTTTTGAAGACAAAGAGCCTTCAGAACTCTGGTTCATCTGTTGGGTAGAATTCCAAACAGTCGGTTAGGCAATGAAGTGAGGGGTTTTTGTACAGGGTGACTCGGCATGTTACCCACTCAGCTCACACTGGGGAGGCAATAAGGCCTGGTCTGTAGACCAGATCTATTTAGGTCCTGCCAACCCAGCCTGTGCGACTCTTGCCCCTCCTAAGTGTATTACGGAGAGTCTCTCTGAAAGGGATTTCTAGAGCTCAGATCTTTGGCTTGACTACAGAGAGTCTGAGAGCCGACTTTTAAATGACGTGATTGCAGGCCAGTTTCTTTAGAGTGTGTCACGAGGGAGAGCAGGAAGCTGGGGTGGGGATACTGCCACAAGCCTGGGTACTGGCCGGCTAAGGAATGCCAAAGTGCGAGAGGGGCGTTTCCCAGGTCACGGCCTTGAACCAGGCATCCTCCCACCCCTCAGCCGACCACCTAGACTGGAACCAGTCCTGGTACTAAGACACCCTGTCTCTTTCTCTCGTGGGCCCTGGCCTCCAGGAGCAACATGGGTAAAACCCTGCTGTGATTGTGGCCTCTCAGGCCAAACTCCAGGATGGACGTATCTCAAAAGCAACATTTGCAAAAGTGGCAGTTAGCAGCAGTACCAGGGAGGAATGAGAATCTCCTGGTGTCAGGAGCCTGGCTTCTCAGCAGGATAAACCCCTGAGTTCTCTGCACACAAGCACTGCTGGATCGGGGGCCGTCTGCTGGTGGCCGAGCACAGAATGGTGTCTGTCACTGAGAAACCACAGCAGCCCAGCTGTCACTGGTAACCACGAAAGTTGGGAAGCAGGAAGGCCATCAGCTGTACCCCTCACTCAGCCAGGGCTGCACACCACGCGTCTTCACCTGTCCTGGATTCTGAAACCCTTCTCCTCCCCTTCTCCCTGCCCCCTGCCCCCGCAAGGGCTGAAGAGAGAGACATAAGGACCAGGCAAGGAGGCCAAGTACACCTGGGGTTCATTAATGGCAACCTGGAAGGACAGGAGCCTTCCTCTTTGCTATTGGCTGACCCAATAGGCCATCTGGATTTGAACCCAGAGAATATGTCTCCCTAGCCCATGTTCTTAAACACTAGGCTGCACTCCTGCCCTACGTGTGCTGTCCACATTTTCCAAACCAAGACTGACAGATATGAGTGTACTTATGGGAGAATATGAAAGTGAGAATGTGTTGAAAATCTGGGGTAAATACCATTAAACCCACAGGGCTTGGAAGCAGAATTCCATTTCCAATTTAACATAGGTATGGGGGTGGGGAGGCGGGGAGGGGATGCTCAGTGCAACGCTCCTAGCCTCTCAAAGTGTGGTCCCCGGACCAGCAGTATCAGCACCACCTGGAAACCTGTTACAAATGCAAATTCTCAGACTTCACCCCAGGCCCGCTGCTGAATAAGAATCTGCATTTGAACAAGATCCCCAGGTGATTCAAATATGCATAAAGTTTGAGAAGGGCTGGTCTAACGGTTTCACTTGCTCCCCACTGTGCCATCATGATGCGGCTGTTCCAGGCATGTTTCGAGCCCAAGGTGTTCAGCCCGTCTGAGGCTGAGGCTGTCCCTGAACTTTTCTTGTTTGATAATCACCCACAGTTACCCCAGAACACCAGATTGCCTTAAGACCAAACACTCTCCTGCCTTTGGAGTGAAGTTGGGTGGAAAGCACTCAAAAGCCTACCTTGGGCTTCCCTGGTGGCGCAGTGGTTGAGAGTCCACCTGCCGATGCAAGGGACACGGGTTCGTGCCCCGGTCCGGGAAGATCCCACATGCCGCGGAGCGGCTGGGCCCATGAGCCATGGCTGCTGGGCCTGCACGTCCAGAGCCTGTGCTCCGCAACAGGAGAGGCCACAACAGTGAGAGGCCTGCGTACCGCAAAAAAAAAAAAAAAAAAAGGCTACCTTGCCCAAATCCCACCCTTCCCTCCACCCCCATACCCTGCCCAGCCTCTTTGTCCACTTTAGCCCTTAAAGCCCCCTTTGAGTCACTCTTATAGTCTTCCATTCTCAGTTTCAACATTGGAACGGGCCTCAAATACAAAATAAACCACCGACCCAATGCTCAGAGCCCCTTTATATCATCTCAACATGTGCACATCCAACCAAGACACAAAACGTGCCCCATTGCAAAAAAAAAAAATCACCCGAGTTATCATCTGGTACAAATTCAAGTCCCCCAAACTCCCAGCACCCAGGCCTCAGTCTGAGGGGACACTTACTTTTATTAATCCTGAACCCACTGCCGTGTGTCAGCTGCAGCCAGTGGCAAACGGGGGCTGAAACGAGCCCGACCAGCCTAGGTGTGAGCCTTCTTTAGAGGTACGTTTGCTCTGTAGTCCTGATTAAATCATTCAGTGTCTAGACTTGAGCTATGACAGTCACCTGGAGGGCTTGTTAGGACACAGGTGGAGCAACCCCTCCCCCAGAGCCTCAGCTTCAGGAAGGCTGGGTGGCACCGGGGAACGTGCACCCCTAACAAGCTCGCAGGTGATGCCCATGCTGTGAGTCGGGACCCTACTCTGGGAGCCACTGCACTAACTGAACTCTAAGACCTCTTCCAGCCTTGAAGTTGTATTTTCCCAATTCAGTCAAATAACTATTCTACATTATTCTATTATCAGAGAGCTTACTAAAAGCAAGAGACACTTCACCTGTCTCATTTTCACATAAATCGAATTGTTTCCCATATTTTCATTTTTCCCCCACTAGCTTTTCCCCAATTCTTTTCGCCTTACATAGTTCATATAGCATCCTGACTGCTGTATGCTAGACATTCAGTAGGCAATTAATAAATCTTTTTAAATGGAATTATACAGCAGGACTAAGGTTTCCACAGAAGAGAGATCCAGAATACAGAGCAGGACAAAGCCCAATGAAGGACACAGTCAGAAGTCACTCAGCTGGACCTACCAGGAGGGTAAATTATTGAAAAACCAACTTTTCTCCTTCCCACCTACAGTTAATCCAGCAACCAGGGGGTCTTCCTAACTTTTCCATAATGTGAGCAGAATTCCTTTGAGAGCTTCTAGGTAAAGAATCAAGTAAACATGATCCTTTCAGACTACCAGTTATTTGCTTACCTAGTTGTGACCCAACTTACCTAGTTCTGACATTTCTCTCATTTGTGCTTTTTTAAGCTTTGAGGTTTTAAATATACAGTGTCTGCTGCCATCTGGTGGTAATTTCTGGTAGATGCAGGCCTAGAGATATGCCTCTCTATAGCTCTGTAGAAATAGATACTATACCCACCCCATGGTCTCTAACATTTCTTTTCCTAGATCCTTGGGTAAAGTATGAACCCATATTAAGGTTCCTGGATAAATGAATTTTCAAGAAAATGCTTAATCTGTCCCTTAAAATTCCGGGCTGAAGCAAATCGTGTGGTCACAATTAAGAGCTAGAGCTGGATTCAGGCTAAATACCCCCATCCTGGTGCTTAATAGCTCTGTAACATTGGTCCAGTGCTGAATATCTCTAAACCTTAACTTCCTCTCTATGAAACTCAGATGTTGATGGTACCACCTTTTCAGTGCTAGTGTGAGGATTCAACTAGATAATGCATGTAAGAGCTTGAAAGAGTGCCTGGCCCTTAGTAATAAGCCCCTGATACATCCTCTGTTGACATTTAAGATGATGTAAATCAGTTGTTCTCAACTCCATGCCAACCTCAGACCAATGAACAGAATACCCAGATTCCCAAGCCCACTCTCCAGAGATTCTGATTTCACTGGTCCCAGAGTAGGGAAGGTAGAGGCAGGTAGTTGGTTAGCAGGGCATTAGGATGTTTTTAAAGCTCCCTGGATGGTTCTAATGAAAACTACTGCAGTAAATGATAGACAGAAAAACCATGTGTTCATCTGCAGGTCACTGCAGACCGGTGTCATCAAAATCGGTCAACAGCATTTATGGAATATTTGCTATGGACAGAGTACAAGTGGGGCATGAGAAAAAAACAACAAGGCCCCTACTCCATTTATGACAATGCAGATGAGAGGGTGAAGTGGCAGGGAGCAGGTGGTATCATGAACAGCTGTAGATTATGGGCTGGGAAGGAGAGTTCTTGGCTTGTGGACTTCACAGCTACTGTGAGAGAGAAAGTCCCAGAGAGAAAGGAGAGAGGCAGAGAGACTGTGGGACAGATTTGGCTTTCAGGGCTAGCTGTGGAAAGAGGAAGAGTCACTGACAAGAGACAAGCTGTCCCCTCCCACACTCCCACCCCCGCCACGCAGGCGCACACACACACACACACACACACATAGCCATGGGCACAACTTGGCTGAGATGCCATCGCAGGCCTGGCCCAATCAGTTTTTAAGCAATGTACTCAACCACAATGACTGATTGTTTTGTGTGTTCTTTTAGTTCACTTTTTAGGATTTTAGAATTTTTCAGCATCCTTGCCAGCTTGCATTGAAATTGCTTAGATTTTGTTAGTATTAAAAGCAGTAATAGTGCCAGCCATGCATACTGAGTCCCTATGTGCTGGGCACCTTAAGTAAATGATAGATAAATGCACGGCTACCAGCCAGAGATGACCACCCTTGACATTCCAAGGGGCTTCCTCCCCTGGGAAGGGGCATACGTGTACGTGGCTGTGTGCGCCCCCTTTTTATAAAGACATTATTAGGGTCAACAGAAAGATAGTGAGGTCAATATTTTTAAATATCCATGACCTATTAAGTTGAAAAAGATAAGTGTCACAACAATGAGCTATATAATCAATTTCTTTTTTAAATAAACATGTGTATGTTATATACGTAAATAAATATTAAAAGTTCAGAAGGATACTGTTACATAGCTGCTTCCTCTGGGAAGAGAGGAAAAACTTAGAGATCAAGTGCAGGATGGGAACAAAGTTTTACTTCTACCCTATGTACTTCCGTAAAGTTTGAATTTTTGCAAAGAGCATATATAAATTTTGTAACTTTTTTAAGTGTTAGGAAGAGTAGTAAGGACAGACCCTAATAAATGAATTGATATGTTGCCCATGTCTATGTACACGTGTGTAAGTGTGAACATATAGATTTGATTGCACCTATGTTTGTATGTGTGCCTGTATGTAGTGTGTATGTGTATATAAATTACACATAGTGTGTACGAACATTTTGTCATATTGTGGTATGTGAGAACGTGTGTGTATACATAGTATATACATGTAAAGTATACACACACATAAAGTTACTTTGGGCTTATGTGTTACCAAATTCTATGAAAATAGATTAAATCTTCTAATGAAATAGATTTTACCTTGGAACCTCCTAAAACATTTTACATACAATAAAAGGTACTTGCTGACATTTTCCCAAAGTTGAGATGATCCAATGTTTTTCTTTGTCTCTGTCGTCTCCCACTAAAACAGCATATACATAAACATCTTATGCAAACAGGAGCTCTTCAACTAGAGCATATTCTGGTCTGAAAAGTCTTTGGGGAAAAGTCATTAATCTGGCATTTTATTTATTAGGCCACAGTATGGCTTTTAGGTAGCTTTAGAAACAAATCCCCAAATTCTTAGCTCTAAACCTTCAGACAATATATTTATTCAAATATTGTGGTGTATGATTTGGCAACAACTCTGCTTTGCATTCGAGTTAGCTTATTCTTAATTAAATTTCAATGCAATTTTTTCAATTATATAAGGAGAGAATTTCTGTGCCTTGGCCAATGGCCCACTAATTTAAATCCATATTCAATACAACACAATTCCCAAGGGACAGAATTGCAATAATTCTTACTGAGTTATACACATTAAATGGATGAACTTCATGGTATGTAAATTACCTCACTAAAGCTATTTTAAAAACTTTTTTTAGGTTTTTTTTTTTTTAGTTCATCTTAAACGGAGGCAATTCATAATCTTTATACAGAACAAACAGGTGTTTTCTGGATTGATGGCTCCTTTACTTCTTGTAATATAGGGAACCACCAGATTCCAGGGTCAGGGAAGGAATGGGGTCGAAGGGCTTGGCGGTGGAATCGTTCCCGAGGCACTCCCTGGAACCACGTAGCCACACCTCACCCCGGCTGTACAAAAGCCCAAACTCTTTGCTCTTCCCGCAGGAGGATTACAACCAGCTGAGGCCGCTCTCCTACCCCAACACGGATGTGTTTTTGATCTGCTTCTCCGTCGTAAATCCTGCCTCTTATCACAACGTCCAGGAGGAGTGGGTTCCGGAGCTGAAGGACTGCATGCCTCACGTGCCTTACGTCCTCATAGGGACCCAGGTTCGAAGGCGGGCATGGCAGGGAGGGTCGGTCGGTGGAGGGTTTGTGAAAAAGAAAAGACCCTTTCGCAACTCCTGAACATCCTATTCTATCAAACACTATAGAAGAGTGTCTCAGATACATCAATCCTATGAACAGCCTTTATTAAAAACTGAATGATTATTTAGCCCATGGTTGAAAAGACAGTAAAGCTATTTAATATTAAACAGGAAGTTTTGATGGGGCCTTTAAAAATTAATCTCTCCGCTTTTTGCTTTTAAATAACAAAGTAATTTTTTAAATAGACAGCCTTCTCCAGTCCTGAGCCAGAGGAATGAGGTGCAGATGTCAATTACACTTATTATCTAATATTTTTTATATCTAAAATCCATTATTGTTTGAAAGTCACAAAATAGGTGTGAATGTCAAAATGACCGCAGCAATCAGAACTGGCTCATTATGACAAAAACTCTTCAGGAACAGCCGTTGAAAAGGAAGACAGAAATTCATTGCTCTCTATTCCCTTTAAGCCCCCGATCTCTCAGATCTTAAAAAAAACATTAAAACAGATATATACCAGATAAAGCTGTGATTGTAAAAGCCTTTAAAGTGTTTTGAAAGCTAATAAATTTCCATAGTTTGAATCTCCAGCAGTAAGCCAGTTGCACAAATGCGTTAAAGATTGTTCCAGCTTTTTATAGTTTTAAATAGATTTTGTTCTTTGCTATGTTAAAACCCAAATTACTATCCCAAAGACATATGGAAATGTAACGATACCAAAGAGCTTTATTATCTGTTTCATATGCTGCTCCTTTCTATTTCTCATTTTACATTGTGCTTCACAAAGAGAAATTTTTTAAAAAGTAAAAGAAAGGAAAACATTTCCTAGAGAGTGTATGGACAGATAATGAATACATCCATAATTCAGAATACAATTCATGCTTCTGCTCTGAAAGATCATTATTAGTTTGTTTAAATGAAATCTTTTGCCTTAACTCCAGATGATAGTGTTTGACCATTTGGTGGGAAAATATGTGATGGGACATGTAAACATGTTTGTATGATTTGAATCCTTTTTATAACTGGTGGGCACTAAGTTGAAAAATTAAGGCCAAAAAAAAAATGCCCACACACACAAATTAGTAAAGCTGAGAAATGTGCTTACGGGACCCTAATATATGAATATATTATTTTTCCTTTAAAACACAAGCCTTTATGTGCCCACATTTACACCCATGAGTGTATGCATGGGTTCACACACACAGTGAGATTTTAAAGCAACTTAAATATTTAATTAAATTATCAACCCTAATCCAAACACAGATGCTATTTTCGAAGTAGTTCTGCCTTTGAAAAGATGAATGCTTATTCCTTGAGCAAGCCCTTTTCAGGACTTGCCTTCAACACATTTGTTAGAATATCCTCACAGGTGGCAAATCTTCATCCCTTTGAGGGTGAAGATTGGGTTTGGAAACTGTCCCCCCACCAAAATATATATATATATATATATATATTCAGAGCCAGGAAATAAACTATTAGATAATGAGTAGTATAACCGGGGATCAAATGAGGCATCACCGTACAGTAGTAAGACTGATTGATTATTTTGTATATCCTATAAGTGGGACCTAGAAATAAACAGGAAATTTCAAAAACATTTGAAACAGCTACAGAATCATTCGAATCAGCTCCCAGGGTAATAGCTTTGTAGGGGAAACGATAAGGAAAGCCTGGTGTATACATTTACAAAGAACTCACTCTAATTTTTAGACATAACATGGCCACGTGTGTGTGCCTCCTTAAAGAAAATTCACAGGTGTCAAGGGGAAAAACATCTCTATTATGTGACAGTTTTAAACATCTGGTGAGGCCTGAAAAAATAAATACGTGTATCACATGTGTGTTTTTTGCCAGATTGATCTCCGAGATGACCCTAAAACCTTGGCCCGTTTGCTGTATATGAAAGAGAAACCTCTCACTTATGAGCATGGTGTGAAGCTTGCAAAAGCGGTACCGATTTGAATTTCATTTTAAATGGATGCTGAGAGAAGAGTTTGCGTATGCTTTGGAATGGAAGAACGACATCGGCTTTTGCTTTAAAATACAATGTGTTCAGAGTCATCTCTCTGCTTTATACTCTCCCCTCTATTCTAGTCAGGCTGGAAGGGACCATTTGGTTAGCATTCTTGTCAGCCAGCACTGTCTGTTTTTCATTAAGAAATTTGGTGAATTTAAACAGCTGAAGCACTTATCATCTGATTTAGCAACCTCTAAAATTATCCATTTGCCATATTAAGTATGAATAATGGGAATCATTAGATACATATTTGTAAATTTCATTGCTTACTATCTGTGTGACTCATTTAAATGACTTCATAAAAGGCATTTTGTGATTTTCCTGGGAGAGACTTCGATTTGCATCTGGCAGGGTTATATTTGTTCAGTATTTCTCACCCTATAATGAACAGCCACTTAGAGAGGCTGGATTATGTCACAAACAGCATCTTAAAAGAGTAACACAGACCAAAAGGTAACTAGTTGGAGAATCCAAGTGGCTGTTCGACAGATAATAGCTACTTGCTCACAGCTGGAACAATTTCCACAGACCGTTCTTCATTCCTAAGAGCTTAACAGTGATTTTGTTGGGCAAATGATTCAGACCAAGTCTTTGTCTCCCATTTACCACCAAGATGTGTACAAAGGCAGACACTAAAATGCACATAAGAGGATAAGGTACCATATGCAAGAGGAGGTTTATAAATCATATTTCCATAACCTCCTCATTGATTTAGTCACAAACCCATCAAGCCCTGCCAGAGGTTTCAGAAATTTCTCTTTTACTTTCTAAAGTAACTAACCCTGCAAATGTATGCCCTGGGGCAGAGTTAGGGGTCCCTCTTTTAAATAAGTCAAGAATAACATTAACTACCGATTCTTTGTGAATAAAAATGCATGCATTTCTCTTATTAAAACTTTCTTATAGGCAACAAAATTAAGTGATGCACTCGAATAGAAATGGGTTAAAGTTATGTTTTATGGATGCAATATATGAGAACATCTTACAAATATTTGATAAAGTTAACGCTTCCTACTTCTATGGATAGTAATGTCAGAACCAGCAGTGTGAGCCATCCATTGCGTTCTCACTAAGCACTTTACAAGCTCTGTCTATTTCAGCCTCATGCTCACCCTCTTAGGCACATAGTCCTGGTCTCCTCTTACAGGTGAGGGAACAGAATCTTAGGGAGATGAACACGTTTGATTCATACAGCTGATAATAACACAATAAAACAACTCTAAGCCAGCCCTGT
This sequence comes from Pseudorca crassidens, assembly GCF_039906515.1. Taxonomy (NCBI): domain Eukaryota; kingdom Metazoa; phylum Chordata; class Mammalia; order Artiodactyla; family Delphinidae; genus Pseudorca; species Pseudorca crassidens. The sequence goes on along the minus strand of NC_090296.1, from coordinate 38,755,097 downwards.
GGACGTCATCCCCATGCACCTGACCTTGTGTAATCTCTCCTCCAACCATTTGTTTTTCCTCCTATAAGACGGGCATACATCTACAGGTTCTTCTACCTTTTCTTCACGCATCCAGCTTCCATTCTCTCCCTAAGGTACATAAATATATAGCTCCATAAATGATTGTATGTGATTCCCAACTAGGCATTTTTCACAAAAAGGAGGTCCCGGAGGCCTCCTTTCTGCAGGAGCTTGTTTTCTGTGTCTCTTGCTTCTGGCCTCTCTCTCACCACCATCCTGTCAGTGTCCTAGATTGACTTCTCATTTGGGAAGTCGTTTCTTCCCTCTGAGAAGTTGTTCCAAAGCCTCCCATCTCATTTCATATTTATTTTAGGAACAATGGCTGAGTTCACCACTTCATTGCCTTTTGCCAGTTTCTCCTAGCAACTGCTCTCAGATACTGAGAGAATCATGTTTAGCTTACAAAATCCAATTTAGAAGAAAACCAAGCAAGAATTTAACTTGTTTCATCACAATTCATGTAATTATAGAGATGCTTTAAGTTTCTCTGCTCCCTGACTTTCCTGTCAAGTAGTTTATAATAACAGCTAACATTTATGGTGTGTTTGCAGTGGGCTGGGTCTCATGCCAAGCGCTTTACATGCTTTGTCTTAATTAATCCTCACAGCAACCCCCTGAGGTGTATATATTATTACCTCCACTTTCCTAGAGGAAACTGAGGCTCAGAGAGGCTAAAGTCACACCGCTTGAAAGTGGCAGAGCCAGGATATGAAACTGTGCTTTAACCACCATGCTCTTCTGCTTCCCTCCTACAATCTGAAAAGAAACCCTTAGGTTTGGGGCTTCTTTGTTTATAGACTGAAGCCCCGTATTTTTATGTGTATGTTCTCCCCATAGCTTAAAGGCTTTGCAAGTTCAGATTTTTTATATCTTTTTGTTCAGTACTTTTCAATTTCCAAAACATTTTTTATCTATCATCTCTTTTTGGTCTCAAAGGACATTTTATTTATAAACGACATTTTCATATTGTACATATTTCCAGTTCTTTACACTCCAAAGGCAACTACATTTACGTAAATGTTTTATATCAATTTATAATAAATATTCATTGTTATCCCTTTACTTGTTTTATCCTCCCTCTTCTCTTCATTATTGTATTTTTTAATCTTCAGCCTACTTTTCCCATGCTTTTCTCATTTGTGTATGTCCGTACTGCCGCTGGACTTACTTGGCAATAACTGATACCTAATATGTGTCACTTTAGCTCTAAGATGATACTTTTGTGCATTCTCTTTCCCAATTCCATTGGATACAACCTAAACATGATTTTCTAAGCTCAGACTTCCTAAGGTATTTCTTGATAAAGCACATGACCATCTTTCCTTTTTTTGGTCTTTGGCCTCTTTTGGGCCTCTCCTGCCCTCTTCTTCACCCTGTGCCTTATTTATTTATTTATTTATTTATTTATTTTTGCGGTACGCGGGCCTCTCACTGTTGTGGCCTCTCCCATTGCGGAGCACAGGCTCCGGATGCGCAGGCTCAGCGGCCATGGCTCACGGGCCCAGCCGCTCCGCGGCATGTGAGATCTTCCCGGACCGGGCCACGAACCCGTGTCCCCTGCATCGGCAGGCGGACTCTCAACCACTGCGCCACCAGGGAAGTCCACCCTGTGCCTTTTTTATTGCTGTTCTCACTCTTTGTCTTAGCACCTGTTTCCCCCTGGATTTTTAACTTGCACCAAAAAGCAGCAAAACTGCCGCAAAAATCCTGTCATCAATGCTCATGGAGTCTTTAGTACCCTCCCCATGACTGCAAGAGTCACCACTACCTTCCTTGTTTTGTGTGCCGGCCATTTCCTCTTTCTCCCATGGTCATTAGAAATCAGTCACTTCACCGCTGGGGTCTGGGCTACAGAGGTGAGAGACAGATAGCCCCTGCCCTCAAGAGACCCCAGGCCAGAAGATGAGAGAGACAGACAAACAAAAGTACACCAACTGAACAAATACAACAGAAAGGTGCGCAAAGGGCTGAGGTAACAGAGAGGAGTGAGTGATGGACACATTCAGGGGAGGAGGGCTTAGAGACGATTTCTTGGAGTAGTTGAGAACTGAGCCAGGTTTACAGGATAGGAACAGGTTTGTCAAGTGGACAAAGTTAGGGGACTGGGGAGACGAAATTCCAGATAGGGAGACCAATACATGCAAGTAATGGGCCAAATTTCACCCACACATGCTTTGATCAACACACACAGGTATTTTTGATGTGATTTAGTGGTCAACATTGAACAATTTGGAAACTTTATGTAAATGTACACATTTCTAGCTTCTTTAAAAAAAAAATCAGTACATCCGGCAGCACTATCCAGCATTTCCTCATCAACTGCAACTTTTCAACAGTCTTTTAAACAATGTATATACCCTTCAGTAAGCCACAGTCCCCACCACTCCATAATAACCTACACTCAAGCAGTGCACTCACATTATCCACCCTTGGATTGGCAAATTCTGCCAGTTCTTGAAAAAAACATCAGCAGCAAATGCATGCAGCCTGGAAACCCTTCTCCTCTTTCAGCAATTTGGTCATAATGTTGATGTGTTGAGATGGAAATTCTCTCACAAGCTATTTGGCTCCTTTTCCTTTGCCTGGCTCTCAAGTTGCCCTCTCGCTGCGTGTACCCTTCCTAGTTCTTAAATAAGAAATAAGGAACTTCTCTGCTACTAGCCATTCCTTAAGATACAAGCCCACTCTGTTCATTCTACTGACATGTCTTCTCTCCATTTACAGGAACTGCCTTATTTTTCCTTCTCTGCTTCTCTCACTACCGTCACTCAGCCCATAACAGCATCTCCATTTGTTCGTCAGTTTTGCTCTTTCAAACATATTTCTTTACACTTGCTAGAGAGAGCACAACAGAATGGTTAAGACTCTGGCTCAAGAGACAGACAAATTCAAATCTCTGCCATTTTCTTAGTTGTGAGGACTTAGAGCGTTTACCTAACCTCTCTGGACATCAGTTATCCGAGCTGCAAAGGAGAATGGTGATAGACTTACCTCCTGATTGAATGAGCCAACGTACCAGGAGATCTAGCTCAGCAAGCTAGAGTTGTTGAAACTGTGTCCTCTCAGACACGTCTGCAGCTGGGAAGACCTCTCCACCTTTACTCTTTCCAGTTACACCTTATCTTGTTCTAGAACGTGTCCCACCTCCGTGAGGACCATCTGGAAGAAATACTAGGTTTTCTTCCACTTGATTGGTCATTGTGAATTTGTTTGCCTGTTTTCTAATTTCTTCTTGTCGGACTCAAAATGTTCTCTACACCTCTGAAAAATTTCCCAGCATTTGAGACAATAAGTTTTAGCTATTATAAAGTCAGCAGGGAAGTGTTCTCTCAGTTTACATTTCTCAATCTCCAGTTTGTTCTTGAAAACATATCATTTTGGTAAAGCATGTCCCAGACTGCTAGCATGTATATCTAAACAAAGACCTGTGAATCCTGAGAGCATACAGATGTGTTCTAAATATTTGACTGTGTAGATCAGTTTGCTCCAAAAGGCAGATGAAGTTGCTGCTGTAAGAGAGGCTGTATTTCCTTGGGGTGGTTTTCCATTTTGCATCTTTGAAGGCACACATTTTTTCTTCAGCAGTCCCTATAACATGGCTGTGCCTTTTCCCTGAACCTGAATAAATTCTCCTCTCTGACCCTCAGAGCCCTTGCACCATGGTTAACAACACTCACCTCACAACTGGGTTCTGGTTCTCACACATATTTCCCAAATCACACCCAAAATCTGTTTGCTACTTTTCCTGGAACTATCAGTACAAAATAATGTTATATTAACCCAGTTACACAATAATGCCTTGCTCTGCTGTTTCATTATCTTCAGAAATGTCTGAATTGGGAAAGACAAGTTTGGACTCCTCCTGCACCATCAAAAGACAAACTCTGACACGCCGTCAGCAGCACTGTGGGGTGGAGGGAGAGGGCGGGGGAGGGGGAGGCCGAGGTGGGGTGGGGGAGTGAGGGGGTGGGGAGAGGGGACAGGAGGAGGAGAGAGTGTGCTCGCCCATCTTGCAGGACCAGACAGTCCAGAACTCCACGTGTGAGCCCAGATCAGCCCAGCTCTCCTGTAATTTCCAGAATCAACTGAGGCTGTGATCATTAGTGGGGAGGTATTCCAGATAGAACAGCCCCACAGTGCTTTCTGTGTATTTTTTCAAGATGACTGACAAGAGCCAGCACATGACAAGCACTCATTCAGTTGACACATTCACTAGATTAGTGTGCTTTTCACATGTGTTCGTATCGAATACTGAACACAATCCCAAAATGTAACAGATGACATTTCAGAACATTATTAGGAAAAATTTCTCTATCCTTTATCCCTCTCTTGCATTCAATTGTTTTTAATTATATAAAAAAGCCATATTCTAATCCAGACCATGGTCAAAACGAAACCATAAAATAAGTTATCAATATCTAACATCTTTTCTTTGAGTATTTTCCTTTGGCTCATACAGTAACCATTAACCATACAGGAAAAAAGCAAGTGCATAAAATCTGGATGCCACCAGAAGAGTTTTACCTCATGCTTAGCTGTCTTATCTGTGGACTTTCAAACAAGTGGGCAGCTTCATTTCATTAACTGTCAGCTTGACCAGCTTCTTGCAGTGTTGAGTGACGAGCGTCACAGTTTCCATCATGGAACTAGGAAAAGAACACACATCAAGTGACACAGATTCTAGGTCTAGATCATTTACTTTCTAGTTGGATGTCCTTAAACAATACATTTCACCTTCTGGGGCTGTTCCCACTCTATTCTAAGCTAAGTCACCAGTCCCTTTAATCCACACATTGCAAACTGGCTGGTTGCTGCCAAAGACATCGCACATCAGCATCTTGCTTGACCCATAGAGTGTTTTTCAATTGGTAAATATTAACTAAAATCCAAATGTCCAAGTCCTCTTGAAAAATACAAAGATGGCAAGGATGAACCAACGTGCCTGCCTGGCAACAGTTGCCTAAGCCGCGTAGACTACCAGCTCTGGAGGGGGTGTTTACTTCACAGGCCACCACAGACTCTACCTCTCCCTGTTGTCTGGCACCAGCCCTGCTTTGCTCAGTTACATAAGCTACTGGCCCTAATCGGCATGTGATTTTGTTACCCTGTTTTAGTCATTTATCTGTTGTTGGTTTCCAGGAGCTCACCATCCAGCCATCCTCTTCTGAATACACTTTAATTTTTCAAAGTTATTCTTATAATATAAAGCATATAATAGAAGCATTTCTCCAGATATCCTTAATATTAAAAGGTCCACATCAAACTGTTAGCTCATATTGAGCTTGGGAGCAATTAAAACCCCGGGTCTCCCTCACATGAATTATCTCATGAAGTTGATTGCCAACTTCTGGTCTGCTCTACCCTGCAATTTTTTTAATGAGAATCTATGGCTCTGGCCTGAATTTTTATATTTCTCATAGGGATCTTGTGATTATCAAATACATCATAATATGAAATCATCAAAAGCTTTGAAACAAAGCCCTAAGCAAGCACAAAATATTTCCTCATTTAAATACACATAGACTGTATACTGATAAGGAGGGTGTCTGTGTCAGTAAATGCATTTTATGATTTTTATTTTTAGTGTTTTGGAGTTTAACTGCTTAAAAATATGCCTTTTAATGTATCTTAAAACTGAATAATATGACCAATCAGATATTACTTTGCCGAGAGACACCTTCTGTCAGAAGAGCGTTTTAATCAAGAATGACCTATAAAACCGTATCACCCACTCTCTTTCTTTGTGCTTTATTAACCACGTTGACACCCTGCCCTACTATATACAGAAGGGAATATGTTTCACTCGCACCAGATTTACATGTTCTGCATACAAATGAGGTACTAAAAACAACATCATGTACCCTGTTGTTCACAATATATATTTAAACCATATCACTGGTTTGAATCCTCTCAATTTTTATATTATTTATATTCTTATATTTATGAATAAATGGTTATGGATCACTTTCAGAATTTGCTGCTTATCAAAAGCACTCCACAATCATTTATTGTTAATATCAGAAAGCAAAAAATATAAAAATACCAAAAATCAGGATAGCAGATGCAAATTGAAATGCAGAAGAAAAAGACATGATCCAAACCGTCCCCCAGGCTGTTTGTGAGACAAGCAGCAGCAGTTGGCTGCGCAGAGGGCAGACACCACTGTGCTTTTCTCTCTTTTTCTCCTCTCATGCCTTTCTCTCTTTTGTGTTTAAGATTGGAGCACAGTGCTACTTGGAATGCTCGGCCCTGACTCAGAAAGGTCTCAAAGCCGTTTTTGATGAAGCGATCCTCACCATTTTCCATCCCAAGAAAAAGAAGAAACACTGCTCCAAGTGTCACAGCTGCTGTTTAATTATCTGAGGTAGCTTGAGACCCACCTCCACCCCATCTAAGGGTAAGAATGGCAGCCAACCTCTGAGACCCAGCTCAAGCCAAAAGGAGGGCATGACCAGAGAGGAAGTCTCTGACACCGAGGCTTGCTCCCCCGCCCTGTGAGCCCTCCCAAACACGGCACACTATCAGCTAACTGCCACATCCTCCCTACCAGCCAGAAGCATCCACGTTGCACACTCTACGAGAATGCTGAGCCCGGATTCCAGCCAGTGCCACTGCTGACCACGTAGGAAACAAAGTCAAAGGCCATCTCGCATTTTTTCATCGCCCCCTCCAAGAACATGAAGCTGATAGGAAATCATCGCAGGAAAAACAAAAAAAGAACTCGGTTCCTGTATTGGCGGCCTTACTTGATGTCTTTTACAAAACATGGGAATACAATACTAACCTATTTTTCTTTCTGAATCTGCTGTTCTACTATGTGTCTTACATTCATTGGTATTATTTTAAGAAATTTACTAATTTACCAGTTTACTCAGGCCTTATAAATCCACACCAAATTAGCCTAAAGACAAAGGGTTTTATATCCATTCCTATTTCAGCATGTTTCTACCAAAGCTATTAAAACCAACACGTACCTCTGAATGCCTGACTGTAAGGAGATACAAGAAAATGCTGAAACTTTTGGAAATATATGGAGCCATAATTTTTGAAACTGACTGAAAGAAAATACCATCTGAATTATTGCAGGTCCACATTTTTTGCCTAAGATTCACCCCAGATATGCTTACGTTGATAGGTAGCCTTATTTTTTCCACATTATATTGTGATGGAAAATTGCAAATGAACTGTGTTTCAGAGAGTAGTATTTCTGCTTTTCGGTCAAACTGATTGGGGAGAGAATGTGGCAGACCTATATTTTAAAAGATTCTTTATTCAGCAAAGTGAACTTTCCTGCTCCCTCCCTTCCCCATTGCATGCACCTCTCCTTTCTCGATTTCACACTCTCTCCCACACCCAATAATAACTTTATTCCAAAGAAGGATCTGGCCATGGGGCATGAAAAAGTTAAGTGTTTAAAAGTCCCCAAAGCTTAAGCAAAGTGCCTCAATTTTCCCTCTCACTTCAACTGAAAGTGCTTCTCTGCTTGTCCATGGGAGCTCCCATTCTTTTTAAATGATATTTTCCAAGTACAACTGGTACTAAAATATTGCCCCTCCCTATTTCCTGTACTCATTGTCCCAAATGTGTATTTCAGGGCTAGATCCATGGGTACCAAGCTCTGGATCCCCTGCTTCTAAAATGGTATGCTCCATGCAACAGGGACTTTGGCCTTGGGGAAGTGACTCTTCCAAACATCCAGGGATTCTTGTATCGCAGAGTGAGTTATTTCCTAGCTTTTAATTAGAGACTGTGAAGGCTTCTAATTAGTCTTATTTGCTTACAGTTACTCTGGAAACACCCAGGTAGGCACTTTATTTTTTATTTCAATTGCATAAGCAGAGTGCCTCTTTGCAGCATGAAATTATACAAATTTTTGTTTAAGAATTTCCAGATTCACACTCCTGTTGGAAAAAATCCAGTTTTTCCAGTTCCTTCTGCTCCTGGAGGAAGCACATTAAAAAAGAAGTGTACGGTGAGGGTCTTTTCTGTTAAGACCTTCCACGAAACCCCCTCAGTTTTGGGGGTTTTGTTTGTTTGTTTAGAATTTTTGAAATGTGCTTTCCCTACTACATTTCAAGTTTTATTTCCCTCCTCCCCTATCTAGTTGCTAAACATTTTCTTGAACACACACACACACCCCCCAACCTAAAAGAAAACGGGAGTTTTGTAAGTCAAAGCTTGACATTTAGAGAAAACAATGACTTTCTCTCTTTGTAAATGGAAATCAACCATGTATAAACTATAACTCTGCAGAGGTTATGAATTCATCCTTTACAAACAATAATGAGCATTTAGCCCTATAATAAATGAAGTGCCGTTAGCTGGTTTTGTTACGTTATTGTGTGGTCGCGTCTTGCTAAAGAGCCACTCCTCACATCTCACTGATGTGGATGAAAAATTGAGAGCAGTATGCTTGTTCTGCCAGGAGAATTTTCCAGATATGTGCACTCAATAGGCGAACGGTTCCCCAAGCCATCACCTCCCTAATGGGCCACAGAGATTAACTTGTTCATGGTGGGAGATCTCTCTCTCACCTGGAACCAGAACCTGGAGAGAGACTGTTAGTGTCTGTGTGGTGCACAGGCTCTTAGCAGTCTTATGAGCTAATTGTTGAATAAAATAATGAAGAACAAAGCAACCTAAATGTGTTAATGTCATTCCACCAAATTAATCATGTATTCCCTGTTTCGTGGCGATTGGTAGTTCATTTCACTAAAAAAAAATGTTTTCTGCCATAAGATTGAATAAAACTATATTCTGAAACCAAAGATAAAAAGACATAGAAATCTCAACAAGGATCCTTTAAAGGTCTACACTATCTTCCAAAGTCAAGGAGGGGCAGCTGATCTCCATTGGAGGGTAGAGTCTTAACTTTTCAGAGACAGAAGAAGCTATAGTCCAATCCCTTCATTGTACAGATGAGAAAACTCAAGCCCAGATGAGTTAAAAGGGATGTGTTGCAACAAAGCTAGGACAGATCTCAGCTTCTCTGCTTCCCATCCTTCAACGCCATACTATAATCTATTCATTATCAGCATATTAAGTTGGAGTTTTGTAGGTGTATTACCCAAGTTATATCTGTTTATCCTATAGATCCTAGCCACATTTCAAACACATGGCATGGGCCACTATAAGAACATATTCCATCAAACTAGTAATAACCTAGAAACAAGAATCTGATCTACATGCTAATATGCCTGGAATCCGGAATATACAATGTAATGTAATCTCAATCTAATGGCTTAATCAAGTAGCTAGTTTGACAGATTTTTTTTTCAGTCAGATGGTGGGTTGTTTGGTAGAATTAATAGACTCCTTTGGAAACACAAAAGGACTAAGACACAAGTCAGAGCCGTGTTAACAGGAGAATTCTGGGCTGCTTTCTGCCAAGTAAATTTATATTCAAAGAGCAATTACTGAATGCAGTAACTACATCCACCCTAAACCAGGCAGCACTAAACTGGGAAATCAAACACTTGAGTCATACACATATGAGAGGATGAGAGATTTGGTCCTGAGACTATAATAATAATATGTTTGATCATGACGTGCAAAGAACCATTTGAAAGATTTCCAGTCTATAAGAGAGGTACCAGATGAAGTGGCCGTAACCATACACAACTTTCATAGAATACCAATAAGGAAATAATATTCAAACGGTAGTAAAGAGGCAGTCACAACCACATTCACAATTTTAGGAGAAAATTTTAAAAAGTTAACCCAGAATTTGAAGGCAACAAAAATATCATCATTAGGAGTGTTGGTTCCTATGAGCAATAACCGCGCGAAGTAGAGAGTCTTCAAGAAGAAATATTTGACTTGAGGTCAGCCTTTAAAGAAACAGTATTGCATTCATAAAGGCAAACTCATCCATTAGACCAAAGCGGAAGATTAAAAATCAAGGTTTAACTTTAAAGGAATGTTTGACACCATGCTGGAGATAATTAACCATTTATGTCTTCATTTTTAAATCTACCCCTATGTTTAGAGGCCAGATTGCAAAATGTGCATTCTCTTCAACAGAGAGGACCACAGGTCGCCAGCGATTCTCGTGAGTCATTGAGTAGGCTGCCCAAGTACAAATAAGGAAACTCAAGAAAACATTTTCATTTCAAGGACCATTAGAAACAGAAAAAAAAAAGAGAGAGAGAGAGAGAGAAGGTCAGGGAAACCGAATTTCTTGCAAAGAAAGTTAGGTACTTTTAAACAGGAAACATTTAGAGAATGGAGAAAAAAGCCATAACCAAATACAAGGCAAAAACACATAGCTGACAATTCTCCCAGGGAATTGCTAACCTCTGACTGGTCTCTAGAGGCATAGGGAAGAAAGCAGGACCATTCACATGAAGAGCATTCCATGTTTCTGGGTATCTAAGCAGAGTCAGCCAACAGAGTTAATCGTGTGATAATCCTAGATAATTCCACCTCGTGATTCATTAAAAATGGATAGGGGCTTCCCTGGTGGCGCAGTGATTGAGAGTCCGCCTGCCGATGCAGGGGACACGGGTTCATGTCCCGGTCCGGGAAGATCCCACATGCCGCGGTGCGGCTGGGCCCGTGAGCCATGGCCGCTGAGCCTGCGCGTCCGGAGCCTGTGCTCCGCAACGGGAGAGGCCACAGCAGTGAGAGGCCCGCGTACCGAAAAAAAAAAAAAAAAAAAAAGGATGAAATGCTGGACAGTGCTCTTTGGGTCTTAAATAGCAGTGCAGGTCATCCCCTTCACACTTTCTCTGCCAATATGGAGCAGGGATTCAAGGGAAACTTACTGAGAAATATGAGTGAATAAATTATTTTGAAAGTTTCCTTGAGAATGAACGTGATTTAAAACCTGCAAAGGATGACTGTGGGATATCTGGAAAGACAGTTACTTGTATGAAGGATATTTATTTATCTTGGCAGAATATCTCTAATTGCATTGAAAATGCACAACAGCATTGCCTTCCTAAAATTAAAACATTTCTAAACTGCAAAACAAAATAAAATAAAATGTACAATAGCAATAACGGAGTACCAAAATATGAGATAAAGCAACAATTCATGGTGTTTCCATGGTCAACAAAGACCAGAAGGGAAATTAAAGCTCCAAGCTCTACGCAGAGGCACATCAGGCATTAGAGGCTCAGCCCTGCGCTTTGGAGGTCTCTTGGGGTTAGGACAGGAATGAGTCAAGGAGGGTTTGGCTCATCTGTGAATTTGGAGGATGCAAATTCAGTAACAGTTCTTGGCTTTTAACTTCTACTACAGGAAATTAGAGGAAAAGCTGCATGATTAGTCTTGGTCACAATCTATGTTTTTTTTCTCCTTAGGGAATATTATGTTAAAATCCAGAGTCATTTTGTGCATGTTTTAAACATGTTCTACCCTGGTAATTTCATTTTATTCTGAGTTCTGCAGTGACTCGGAAACTTCATGATATTGTAGCTGGCGTGATTTTGTTGTATTTTCAGCCATGTCCTCCAAGCCTCCCAGTATATGCAGTTATCTTTGATGAACAGGACCTGATCAGTGTTTCAGGGGATGTGATGCCTGGGGTAATCTGAGGACAGAGCTGAGTCTCACCTAGAAGCCATAGTAGCACACTTCACCTCCCAGAGACCCTGAACAAGGCAGTCTTTTGAGTTTACGTTAATTCTTTGGAGAAAAAATAGAAACTCTTTCATGGCAGGGTGGTACGTTTGGGGTAGCTTTGTAAATATGCACCTAAAAGTATCACCACCTGCTATTTTTTAAATCAATTTTTGTAAGCAATCAGATCTTTTCTCGTAGAGGGGCTGTGGGCAGAAGGCTAATGAATTCTACATTCTCCTCATCACCTGGTTTAAATTGCTTTTTACTCTGAGTACACAGTAATTGCTGTTTAAGTACATCTAAGCAGAATTTTATCCCAATGGAAATGGTCCACCCTCCTCCCCATGTAATCTCTACAGAGGAAATGACAGACAAGGGGAGAATGGCTGACCTGCTCACGGATTGCCTTTCTTACAATCTGCTTCTTATGTATTCTGTGTATACTTTTCATAATTAACGGAATATTATTTCATGTACTCTAACCTTGCAGTTTATCTTGTGCCATGTTCTTTTAGTTCATTAAACAGTCTTTTTTTCCTACTGTCATTTCTGGGTGATCTGAGGGTGTCCCTACCAGCCACTCAAGAAAACTGCCTTCCCCAGGCCTCTGTTAGAATGGGAAATTTGCTACTCAAAGTGTAGTCTGGGAACTAATCGGGTGGGCACTACCCAAGAGATGGTTAGGACTATAGAATCTCAGCCCCAGGCCAGACCTACTGAATCTGAAGCTGTATTTTAATAAGACCCCCAAGTGATTTATGTGCACATTAAAATTTGAGAATACTGGCCTATGAGACAACAAAAAGTTTACCATCAGTCTTTACACCCAAATATGTAGCTGCCAAGATGACGAAATCACCAGCTTCGCCTGTCCCTCTGATGCTACCTTTTGGGTATTCCTTAGGCTAATATTTGAGCTGTTCACATTTACTGGATGAATAAACAGGCTTTCAGGAGTCCTTTCTTTTACTTGTCATGTGCTTCCCAGCTGCAGAAACAGCATATTTTGGAATCAAAAGCAGAAAAGCAGCATCTGGTTTGAAAGATCTGATAAATCTAAAGTACTTCTTTTCTGAAAGTCTTTCTGGTGTTTCTAAGGGAGAGGAAAAATACCCTCCAAAATTATTTTCCATGAAGAAATAAGAAAGAGACCAGTGTCCTTGTCCCCAGACTGAGGCACTGCAGCCCCCGCCTCTGCAGGAGATCCTCCAAAACCAGCAGCCTCCAATCATCCAGTCACCTAACATTGATAACTCAGGCGATCTGCAAAAGAAGCTTGTGCCCTTCGTCACAATATTAAACTCTTACCTAGCCCACAAGTTGGAGAAGATGAAAGAGGGAGGCTGGATGGGAGCTGATGGGGTTGTCGCCTGAACGACTACCCCAAAACTAAAGGTTCCCCAACCAGGAATAGAACCCACACCCCCTGCAGTTGCAGCACAGAGTCTTAACAACTGGACCAGCAGGGAATTCCCCCGATTTACAATTTTTATAGGATAGTAGGGGCCGTGTGGCTGACAGGGTCTTGGTGCTCCAGCCAGGTGTCAGGCCTGTGCCTCTGAGGTGGGAGAGCCGAGTTCAGGACATTGGTCCGCCAGAGACCTCCCGGCTCCATGTAATATCAAACGGCAAAAGCTCTCCCAGAGGTCTCCATCTCAATGCTAAGATCCAGCTCCACTTAACAACCAGCAAGCTACAGTGCTGGACACCCTATGCCAATCAACTAGCAAGACAGGAACACAACCCCACCCATTAACAGAGAGGCTGCCTAAAATCATAATAATCATAATAAGGTCACAGACACCCCAAAACACATGACCAGATGCAGTCCTGCCCACCAGAAAGACAAGGTCCAGCCTCATCCACCAGAACACAGGCACCAGTCCCCTCCACCGGGAGGCATACACAACCCACTGAACCAAGCTTAGCCACTGGGGGAAGACACCAAAAACAACAGGAACTACAAACCTGCAGCCTGCAAAATGGAGACCCAAAACACAGTAACTTAAGCAAAATGAGAAGACAGAGAAACACACAGCAGCTAAAGGAGCAAGGTAAAAACCCAGCAGACTGAACAAATGAAGAGGAAATAGGCAGTCTACCTGAAAAAGAATTCAGAGTAATGATAGTAAAGATGATCCAAAATCTTGGAAATAGAATGGAGAAAATACAAGAAACACTTAACAAGGACATAGAAGTACTAAAGAGCAAACAAACAATGATGAACAACACAATAAATGAAATTTAAAACTTTCAAAAAGGAATCAATAGCAGAATAACTGAGGCACAAGAATGGATAAGTAACCTGGAAGATAACACAGTGGAAATAACTACTGCAGAGCAGAATAAAGAAAAAAGATTGAAAAGCATTGAGGTCAGTCTCAGAGACCTCTGGGATAACATTAAATGCACCAATATTTGAATTATAGGGGTCCCAGAAGAAGAAGAGAAAAAGAAAGGGACTGAGAAAACATTAAAGAGATTATAGTTGAAAACTTCCCTAATATAGGAAAGAAAACAGTCAATCAAGTCCAGGAAGCACAGAGATCCCATGCAGGATAAATCCAAGGAGAACCACACCAAGACACATATCAATCAAACTATTAAAAATTAAATACAAAGAAAAAATATTAAAAGCAGCAAGGGAAAAACAACAAATAGCATACAACGGAATCCCAATAAGGTAAACAACTGATCTTTCAGCAGAAACTCTGCAAGCCAGAAGGGAGTGGCAAGGCATATTTAAAGTGATAAAAGGGGAAAAACTACAACCAAGACTACCCTACCCAGCAAGGATCTCATTCAGATTCCACAGAGAAATTAAAACCTTTACACACAAGCAAAAGCTAAGAGAATTCAGCACCACCAAACCAGCTTTACAACAAATGCTAAAGGAACTTCTCTAGGCAGGAAACACAAGAGAAGGAAAAGACCTACAATAACAAACCCAAAACAATTAAGAAAATGGTAATAGGAACATACATATTGATAATCACCTTAAATGTAAATGGATTACATGCTCCAACCAAAAGACATATGCTAGCTGAATGGATACAAAAACAAGACCCGTGGGCTTCCCTTGTGGTTCAGTGGTTAAGAATCCACCTGCCAATGCAGGAGATGTGGGTTCAAACCCTGGTCCGGGAATATCCCACAAGTTGCGGAGCAACTAAGCCCATGTGCCACAACTACTGAGACCATGTGCCACAACTACTGAAGCCTATGTGCCTAGAGCCCATGCTCTGCAAAAAGAGAAGCCACTGCAAGGAGAAGCCTGCATACCACAATGAAGAGTAGCTGCCACTCGCAGCAACAAAGACGCAATGAAACCAAAAATTAATTAATTAATTTTTAAAATAAAAGAAGACTCGTATGTATGCAGTCTACAAGAGACCCAGTTCAGACCTAGGGACACATACAGACTGAAAGTGAGGGGATGGAAAAAGATATTCCATGCAAATGGAAATCAAAAGAAAGCTGGAGTAGCAATTCTCATATCAGACAAAATAGACTTTAAAACAAAGACTCTTACAATATACAAAGGAGGACAATACATAATGATCAAGAGATCAATCCAAGAAGATATAACAATTGTAAATATTTACACACCTAACAAAGGAGCACCTCCATACATAAGGCAAATGCTAACAGCCATAAAAGGGGAAATCGACAGTAACACAATCATAGTAGGGGACCTTAACACCCCACTTTCACCAATGGACAGATCATCCAAAATGAAAATAAATAAGGAAACACAAGCTTTAAATGATACATTAAACAAGATGGACTTAACTGATATTTATAGGACATTCCATCCAAAAACAACAGAATACACTTTCCTCTCAAATGCTCATGGAATATTCTCCAGGATAGATCATATCTTGGGTCACAAATCAAGCCTTGGTAAATTTAAGAAAATTGAAATCGTATCAAGTATCTTTTCCGACCACAATGCTATGAGACTACATATCAATTATAGGAAAAAACCTGTAAAAAACACAAACACATGGAGGCTAAACAACACACTACTTAATAACCAAGACATCACTGAAGAAATCAGGGGAAATCAAAAAAACCTAGAAACAAATGACAATGGAGACACGACGACCCAAAACCTATGGGATGCAGCAAAAGCAGTTCTAAGAGGGAAGTTTACAGCAATACAATCCTGCCTCAAGAAACAAGAAACACCTCAAATAAACAACCTAACCTTACACCTAAAGCAATTAGAAAAAGAAGAACTAAAAACCCCAAAGTTAGCAGGAGGAAAGAAATCATAAAGATCAGATCAGAAATAAATGAAAAAGAAATGAAGGAAATGATAGCAAGATTCAATAAAATTAAAAGCTGGCTCTTTGAGAAGATAAACAAAATTGATAAACCATTAGCCAGACTCATCAAGAAAACAAGGGAGAAGACTCAAATCAATAGAATTAGAAATGAAAAAGAAGTAACAACTGACACTGCTGAAATACAAAGGATCATGAGAGATTACTACAAGCAACTCTATGCCAATAAAATGGACAACCTGGAAGAAATGGACACAGTCTTAGAAAAGCACAACCTTCCAAGACTGAACCAGGAAGAAATAGAAAATATAAACAGACCAATCACAAGCACTGGCATTGAGACTGTGATTAAAAATCTTCCAACAAACAGAAGCCCAGGACCAGATGGCTTCACAGGCAAATTCTATCAAACATTTAGAGAAGAGCTAACACCTATCCTTCTCAAACTCTTCCAAAGTATAGCAGAGGGAGGAACACTCCCAAACTCATTCTACGAGGCCACCCTCACCCTGATACCAAAACCAGACAAGCATGTCACAAAGAAAGAAAACTACAGGCCAATATCATTGATGAACATAGATGCAAAAATCCTCAACAAAATACGAGCAAACAGAATCGGACAGCACATTAAAAGGATCATACACTATGATCAAGTGGGGTTTATTCCAGGAATGCAAGGATTCTTCAATATACGCAAATCAATCAATGTGATAAACCATATTAACAAATTGAAGGAGAAAAACCATATGATTATCTCAATAGATGCTGAAAAAGCTTTTGACAAAATCCAACACCGATTTATGGTAAAAACCCTGCAGAAAATAGGCATAGAGGGAACTTATCTCAACATAATATAGGCCATATATGACAAACCTACAGTCAACATTGTTCTCAATGGTGAAAAACTGAAACCATTTCCTCTAAGATCAGGAACAAGACAAGGTTGTCCACTCTTACCACTATTATTCAACACTGTTTTGAAAGTTTTAGTCACAGCAATCAGAGAAGAAAAAGAAATAAAAGGAATCCAAATCGGAAAAGAAGAAGTAAAGCTGTCACTGTTTGCAGATGACATGATACTATACATAGAGAATCCTAAAGATACTACCAGAAAACTACTAGAGCTAATCAATGAATTTGGTAAAGTAGCAGGATACAAATTAATGCACAGAAATCTCTTGCATTCCTATACGCTAATGATGAAAAATCTGAAAGTGAAATTAAGGAAACACTCCCATTTACCATTGCAACAAAAAGAATAAAATACCTAGGAATAAACCTACCTACAGAGACAAAAGACCTGTATGCAGAAAACCATAAGACACTGATGAAAGAAATTAGAGAGGATACAAACAGATGGAAAGATATACCATGTTCTTGGATTGGAAGAATCAACATTGTGAAAATGACTCTACTACCGAAAGCAATCTACAGATTCAATGCAATCCCTATCAAACTACCAATGGCATTTTTCACAGAACTAGAACAAAAAATTTCACAATTTGTATGGAAACACAAAAGACCCCAAATAGCAAAAGCAACCATGAGAAAGAAAAACGTAGCTGGATGAATCAGCCTCCTGGACTTCAGACTATACTACAAAGCTACAGTAATCAAGACAGTACGGTACTGGCACAAAAACAGAAATATAGATCAATGGAACAGGATAGAAAGCCCAGAGATAAACCCACACACATATTGACACCTTATTTTTGATAAAGGAGGCAAGAATATACAATGGAGAAAAGACAGGTTCTTCAATAAGTGGTGCTGGGAAAACTGGACAGCTACATGTAAAAGAATGAAATTAGAACACTTCCTAACACCATACACAAAAATAAACTCAAAATGGATTAAAGACCTAAATGTAAGGCCAGACACTATAAAACTCTTAGACAAAAACATAGTCAGAACACTCTATGACATAAATCACACCAAGATCCTTTTTGACCCACCTCGCAGAGAAATGGAAATAAAAACAAAAATTAAAAAATGGGACCTAATGAAACTTAAAAGCTTTTGCACAGCAAAGGAAAACATAAACAAGATTGAAGGACAACCCTCAGAATGGGAGAAAATATTTGCAAATGAAGCAACTGACAAGGGATTAATCTCCAAAATTTACAAGCAGATCAGGCAGCTCAATATCAAAAACACAAACAACCCAATCCAAAAATGGGCAGAAGACCTAAATAGACATTTCTCCGAAGAAGATATACAGATTGCCAACAAACACATGAAAGGATGCTAACATCACTAATCATTAGAGAAATGCAAATCAAAACTACAATGAGGTATCACCTCACACCAGTCAGAATGGCCATCATCAAGAAATCTATAAACAATAAATGCTGGAGAGGGTGTGGAGAAAAGGGAACCCTCTCGCACTGTTGGTGGGAATATAAATTGATACAGCCACTATGGAGAAGAGTATGGAGGTTCCTTAAAAAACTAAAAATAGAACTACCATATGACCCAGCAATCCCACTACTGGGCATATACCCTGAGAAAACCATAATTCAAAAAGGGTCATGTACCAAAATGTACATTGCAGCTCTATTTACAATAGCCCAGAGATGGAAACAACCTAAGTGTCCATCATCGGATGAATGGATAAAGAAGATGTGGCACATATATACAATGGAATATTATTCAGCCATAAAAAGAAACGAAATTGAGCTATTTGTAATGAGGTGGATAGACCTAGAGTCAGTCATACAGAGTGAAGTAAGTCAGAAAGAGAAAGACAAATACCGTATGCTAACACATATATATGGAATTTAAGGGAAAAAAATGTCATGAAGAACCTAGGGGTAAGACAGGAATAAAGACACAGACCTACTACAGAATGGACTTGAGGATATGGGGAGGGGGAAGGGTAAGCTGTGACAAAGCGAGAGAGAGGCATGGACATATATACACTACCAAATGTAAGGTAGATAGCTAGTGGGAAGCAGCCACATAGCACAGGGAGATCAGCTCGGTGCTTTGTGACTGCCTGGAGGGGTGGGATAGGAAGAGTGGGAGGGAGGGAGACGCAAGAGGGAAGAGATATGGGAACATGTGTATATGTATGGCTGATTCGCTTTGTTATGGAACAGAAACTAACACACCATTGTAAAGCAATTATACTCCAATAAAGATTTAAAAAAAATGGCCAAGAAATAAAACTCTAAGTGTAAAAAAAAAAAAACAAAAAAGCATCATGTACCACAATGTTCATTACAGCTCTATTTACAATAGCCAGGACATGGAAGCAACCTAAATGTCCATCAACAGATGAATGGATAAAGAAGATGTGACACCTATATACAATGGAATATTACTCAACCATAAAAAGAAATGAAATTGAGTTATTTGTAGTGAGGTGGATGGACCTAGAGTCTGTCATACAGAGTGAAGTAAGTCAGAAAGAGAAAAATAAATACTGTATGCTAACACATATATATGGAATCTAAAAGAAAAAAAAATGGTTCTGAAGAACCTAGGGGCAGGATAGGAATAAAGACCCAGATGTAGAGAATGGACTTGAGGACACAGGGAGGGGGAAGGGTAAGCTGGGATGAAGTGAAAGCATGGCATGGACTTATATATACTACCAAATGTAAAATAGATAGCTAGTGGGAAACAGCTGCATAGCTCAGGGAAATCAGTTCGGTGCTTTGTGACCACCTACAGGGGTGGGATAGGGAGGGTGGGAGGGAGACACAAGAGGGAGGAGATACGGGGATGTATGTATATGTATAGCTGATTCACTTTGTTACACAGCAGAAACTAATACAACATTGTAAAGCAATTATACTACAATCAAGATGTTAAAAAATAAATTAATTAAAATTTTAAAAAGAAAAGAAAGATTTATATCATGTAATGTAAACTTATAAAATGAAGATAAAACACATTTCTGAGGCATAAAATTTTTAGTAAAGCTTTGTTGTTCATTGCTTAAGACAATATTCTAGATAGTGCTCTAGAGGCCAGAGTAAGGATTGACTATAGCTTGTCCTCTACAAAGGGCGTCTCCCAGATTTATATCTTTATTGCCCTAAGCACAGACCAGAGTTGTTATCACTTAACGTATTTTTTACTAAACATTACAGGGGACCATGCTTTGTTCACCCCATCCATACCCCAAGAGCCCTTTAAAGATTGAAAAGTGTACACACACACACACACACACACACACACACACACACACACACGCTTAAGCCTATTATCTTATTCAAATTCCATTGTTGTTGCAGAAGTTCTGAAGGAAATCATACCTACTTTCAAACAAAGAAAGAGCACAAGGATTACCACTTCTTTTGTACAAATGGCTACTAATTTTTTAGCTAGGGTATCAGTGATTCCATCCCAGAATAAGAACCTGATGTCATTGTGCAGGTACCGTCACTAAGGGACCACTTCCTCTGAGAAGGACAACCTTCTGCCCCCTAAAGCTCTGACTCTGGTCCTGTCAGTCGGCTGTTCCTTCATGCTTGAGGCTGCAGGAAAACACTTGGGTCCCAAGATATCCTTAAATTGGGTACAGCTTTTAAAGTGGGACAGCTTTTACATCTGGGAGCAGCTTGGCTACCCGAAGTGGCTAGCATTCTTGGAAGAATTTAGTCAAATCCAAAAACAAAGTCTTACCAAAGATGATTTTCATTATTGCAAATGTACCGTTTACTTCTTGGTCATAACCACCAGTGCAAGGTGCCAAAAAGTGCTTCTTACCCCAGGGACTGCACGTCCTCCTGGAGCCCTGCACCTCCATCCATTCACTCCCTTCCCCAGGCTGCAAAATAAAGCCTATTTTTTCTTCTTCCTAAGAAACTAATAGGACAGGAAAACTGGCATCAACAATCGATCTCTCTTTAAGAATCCATTTACTTATCATTTTTAAACGTTTGATTCCCAGTCCCTTTATTGCAACAGTAAAACAAAATCCCAGTCCAAGAAATCAGAAAGCCCTCTACTGAATTAAGCACACTGAAATAATCAAGTGCCGGAGAAGCCCCCTGATCAGAGCCCACTTACTTCTACTCCACTGATCTGCAACTTGCAGCGTAGAGACAGGCATGGGGGAAATTATGGTACATCAGTTCCTTTTGGTTTGTCCAGAAGGTGGCTCAGATTTTGTTCACGCTGAAATTTGGCACCAGTTTCAACTGGACTTTCTCATTAACTAGTGCTTATGTTTCAATGGGGAGATTTTCAGCATTAGCTTCCTAAGCTTGTTCTAACAGGAGCCAAAAGCTGAGCAAAATCTTCCTCTCAAAGACAACATATTTTTAAATGCCGGATGTCTTAATTCCACTCAGTAAAATTGGTCTCCCCAAATATTTTAATTTTGATATGCAGATGCCAAGAGGATAATGGAAGATGGAGGCTCAGAACAGCCTAGAAGCTTAGATCACCTTCCTTTGAGGATGCACCTCTCCATATCTTGATAATCTCTGCATGAGCAACAGAGACCAAGAAAGTGTGATCTGTTCATGCATTTCCTGTGGAAAGAAGTTGCAAACTCAGAGGATTAAATTTCTATTTTAAGTGCATAATTCTGTATGTGTACTTCAGAGAGATAATGACTGATAATAATTCATCAATATCCTTTATTGTGTATATAGAGAGTTTAAGTGAATAAATGCTCTTTCAAGTGATTTTAAGTTGTATGATATTATTTGTGACTCAGGGATATTTATATTTATCCCTTGCTGGTAATCATATCTTCAGCATCACCAAAAAAAAAAAAAATTACCATTCTCATCTTGGTAATATTGATATTCTTTGTTGAAGCAAAATGTTTTTTCTCTTTTGGGGAAGGTTGTTTGTGTGTGTGTGTGTGTGTGTGTGTGTGTGTGTGTGTGTATTTGATTGATTGTTTGTTTGGGAGAGGTTGTATTTGGGGTTTGAATGACTTTCCAGAAGCCCCAATGGCCCACACTCAAGGTCAAAGCATATAATTGATCTTGTGTATCAGGAAGCTTTTTTTTTAAAACTCAATTATTCAATACGCTAAAGAAAGACAGCCAGAGGAACTTAGAGCCAAAAATAAAGCCAAAGAGCTTAGGAACTGTTTGCTCTTCTCCTGCTAATGAGGACCTAGAGACTCGAATAGTCCCTCTAAATTCCTTAACACTGGAACAAGTCTCTGCTTACACTACTGGTCACAGTGCTGTGCACCTGCTCCTCTTTTTCTCATCCTTTCCCTATTTCTTCTTCCTGTTGTTAGACATCACCTCCTCAGAGGTCTTTAGCACCCCCTTCAGATACTCCAGGATCACAACAACCACCCACTGAGCCTTTTAGATCTCCCTGTACACAATTGCCAGCAACCATGTTCATTAAAACAAAATGAGATCATTGTAAGAGAATTGCCAGAAGATTCATCTTGCCAATAAGGACCGAATTCTTCTAATGCAGTAAACTGTTTCTCTAGTAGAAATTTTCAACAGACAATAAAATTTTCAGAATTTGCTAAAGAATCCTTTTAAAGTTACTTCTTAATAATTTGCTTTAATATTTTGAAGAAAACAAAACTCAAAAAAGGATAAGGTACATATTATTTTTAAGATAATGTCTCCTGGCTTGGAGCACAACTACTGAGCCTGTGCTCCAGAGCCCACGAGCCACAACTACTGAAGCCTGCACGCTCTAGGGCCTGTGCTCCGCAACAAGAGAAGCCACCACAATGAGAAGCACGCGCACCGCAACGAAGAGTAGCCTCTGCTCGCCGCAACTAGAGAAAGCCTGTGCATAGCAGTGAAGACCCAATGCGGCCAAAACTAAATAAAATAAATAAATTTATTTTTTAAAAAAAGAAAAAACGTCTCCTGAATGAAAAAAACTATCAGTCCTCTTGGAAAACTTGATGAAATGCAATTTGTTCTCATCAATGCCACATTATTTTCGATTAGATATACAGTTTATTTACTCTCTGAGAAATGCTTTTTAGTATACTTAAAACCTAATTAATTTGAACAGTTCTTTGAGTCACTTCAGCAGAATTTGGCGCTTTTCTGGTGGCTCATTCATTTCCTAATCAGTGGAAGAAGGAAAGCATGAATTCAATCAGTGGAACTAGTAAGCCCAGAGGTAGAATGAGCAGTGAGCACTTACATTCTCCATTGAAAAACGCTCTTACCAAAAAAAAATCTAGGAAATTCTCCTTCTCTTTACCTTTTGTTAATTGCAAAATAAACATATTTCCAAGAGTAAGGAGTTGCTGAGAGTTGGTTTTATCTAGAGCTCCCCCAATAGGCACTGGACCACCATCCCTCTGCCAGTGTCCACATTGCCTGGGAGATGAGTTGAGGGCATACAGCCTTCATCTCCGCAGCAGTCTCTTTGAATTTCCCTTTGAGGCTCTGCTCTTTTTCTCCCTCAGTCTCTCCTGTTATAAGCTTTGGTTTGAGCTGTAGCAAAGCACTATCTTGCTAGAGGTTATAAAGAAAACCAGAGAAAAATTACAATCTCCATAAAACAACCCGCGCTTGCACTGAGTTTCCTCCAGAAGAGACTGCACACATGCTTATCATAGTGAGAGACTGTCCAACGTCAGTAAACTCAAAGACTTCTCCAGGCAGGAACAACTTGGAAGGAACACTCCAAAAAGCCATCATGCTCCAATGGAAAGAATTTAGTTCTGGCCCAGAGAAACCTGGCATGTGCCGCCAATCAGCTGTCTGATCTTGAGCAGGTTACCTGACCCCTCTGAGCTTTGGTTTCATCGTCTGCAAAATGGTGATGGTAAAATGGCAATTACAATACCTGTGAGCACGGTTGACACAGAATTACAAAGAATTAATATAAAGGGTCCTGCTTATAGTAAGAAATCCATAAATGGTAGCAATATTTATATCTTACTCCCCAAACACAGTGCCTTGCACAAAACTATAGTTCATAAATATTCGTGGAAGTGAGGGAGGGAGAAAAAGAGAATGGCAGAGGAGAAGACGGGAAGAGGGAAGAGAGAGATTTGAAAAAGATTCAAGTTTATCAGTGACAGACGTTTCCCCCTTTTCATTAATAATGTTTCTGATTGTAATAAATACTTACTGTAGAAGTTGTCTTAGCCAGCACCACAGATCCTGCGGATTAGAGCCCTCCACTTGCTTTTGCAACTTTTCTGCCTGTTACGGCAACTACGTTCACCTTGCCTCTGACAGCTACATGGTACCACCAGGTCTCTGCTATTCCAGACCCCTCTCACCTCTGCTGATACCAGGAAGCCCAGTCCATGGCAGTTCCTCCTGCCATCAACCCAGTCGACAAAGGACAGCCACTATCAAGCTTTTCTGTGATGCAGAAGTCCTTCACCTGTGCATTCCTCATGGCTTTAGAGAGGGGACTAGCCAATGAACTCTCCAAGTGAAGATAGCAGGCCCCCTTCTCTGAGCCTTTAGTCCTCAAATACTCTGCCAGGACAGTCTGGCATCTTCTCTTCGTTCATGTAAGCCACCAATTCCTCCAAGCTTTAGGGAGCCATCCCAACAGCAAACTGGAACGAGATCCAGCTTCCCTTATGAAGATGCTAAATCCTGAGTCATGAGAGGATGCCCCAATAAACTCTTCTTATCTGGGCTTATATTCTGCCACCCTCCCCCTCATCCCATCTGACACCCTTAAGATCCGTTCTCAAGCGCATTCCCTGGATCCATGTCTGCATTAGTCAAGTCCTGAGTTTCCTTCAATGGAAAATCTCATTCCTCCCACCACAGGGAAAGTCATTCCCCAGCCGGGTCATCCTGAGACTTGACCCTAACTATCCATGTAGAATAAATGAGGGGTTGCAGATGGTATTTGAGGCGGGCAAGTTATCATCATGTAAAGCAGCCTCCTCAGATGAGGCCTCAGCCTGGTCTCCAGGCACCGGAGGCTGGCCTCCTCTAGGAAGAAGGAGCTGGCCCCTTCAGCAAGGGAACCTCAAGCTCATCTAGGGGTTGTCCCCATTGCAGGTCTCTGTGTCCCGCTCCCTCCCTATGAGGACGTTAAGTATAGGAGACTGCCAGGGTGATGGATTCAGCCTTTTTGATGATTCACCTGCTCTTCCAATTAGGTCTGAGGCCTGAATTTCAGCACAGTCTGCCCTCCAGCTTCAGGAGAAGAGACTCTTGAAGCGAGGCTTTCATTTGAAGCCTCATTGCCCTTTCACTCAGGGCAATCAAAGCCCTGAGTGCTTTGATTGCACTCAACAACCAATTCATCCACAGTCCTGATAATTACCATTGTTCCCACATCTCTCAAATGTTGTCAATATTGTATTAGCCAGCACATACCTTTCCACGTGTATCCCATCCCAATTCATCACAGAGGAGTCTTACTGAGTAACTGTGATGCTGCAGGATTTATGGCTCTCGTGGCCAACACGACTGCCTACGGCATTCCCGCTAAGCTTCCCGTAAGATACCTATGGGTGATTTTATCCATTGGCCCCCTTAGATCCACTCTTCTCCTACCTGCTTCCCAGGCTGCCAACATTTATGAGCTGAACCAGTGGGCTCCCTTACTCTCTGCCTTCCCATTTGCTCCGGCAGAAGATCAGGGCGTGGGAGCAGAGAGAGGCTGAAGTATTTGCTCGCCTCCCTCCTTCCCAGGCCTCACATTGGTAATGGCTGCATCCTCCTACGAAAAGCCGCAGCCCCTGTCAGGCATTCCTCTCCTACAGTTGTCTTTGGGGCCTGATCATCACTTCTTCCTGGTCCTTCGGCCTAGGTTACCCATTGCTTCAAACAAGTGTTTAGGAGTGTTTCACCACCCCCTTGTGGGTTTCCTCAACTCCGTCTTCACATTTGCAAATAGTCTCTTCATTGAATTCTCCTCAATATGCAACCGCAGTATATCGTTTGTTTCCCACCAGGAACCTTAAGGATGCTACAGTCATCTTTTCTCAAATTCTGGCAAGCCCTTCCTGCTTCCACTTTTTCCCCTAAGTTTCTTTAAGAAGCAGCTTTTTCTCCCAGAAACTCCTGAGGGAAGTTCTTAGGGGTGGGTTGAAAACACCTGAGTGGTGCCCTCCAGTATTATCCTTAATTCCCGTTCTCCACCCCAGCAGAGAGCCCAAGGCACTCAAGTACTTCTCATGTTAGAGCGGCTCTCTTGCCTGCCAACAGATCTGCACTGAAGTTTGGGATGGATTTTGCTCTTGTCCTTTGTTCCTGGTCGTCCACCTCAGCATCCCAGTCCTGGACCATCAGTCCTAACATTTGCTTTACTGTTTTCATGGGGACTCATTGATTCCTCATTCAAGGAGGACCCCTGGTTCCTAGTGACGAAATGCCAGGGATATAAATACAGATTGAGCCACCTTTGGGACTCATGGTACCCAGTCCTCTGTCGGTGTCCCTTACTAAATATGACATCCTAAATTAATGTGCAAGTAAAAATAACCTCGCAGTTCATTTTAAGCGTGCTTGTTGTTGTTATTCCAAGGGTCTTAAAGATGAAAAAGACTTTTTTGAAAGTTTTCATGAATTCAAAAGACAGAGGACATGCTTTATTGGCATTAATACAGATTTTCCTGGCATAATGTGAAAAAGGAACAAGGTTCATTTCAACCCCAAAAATGTCAGAATTAAAGACACCTGTGTAACATTAGAGTTTTTTTTTTTTTTTAAAGTCACAGAGAATCAGCTGCTGTAAGATTTTAGCAAGGGCAAGAGCTAGACAATCACAGACTTTTTCCTCTGAGTCAGCAGTACACTTTTACCCCTACAAACATGTAAAACTTTTGAGTTTAAAAAATTACAATTTAAATTTAAAATATGCCCAGTTGGAAAGAATAATTGTGATTGGTCATTTGGGGCATGGCTTTGGGAGAGCATCACATGAGTCTAAAAACATGAGTTTAGTTTCGTGAGGTTTTTTTTTTTTTAAGTGTATATGATAGCTCTGATTACATATTTTTTTCTGAGTTTTTTTATTCACAAAGGGTTCTCTTTATAAGGATCTTAAAGGGACCTTGGGAATTTTGCTTGGGAAAAGAATCACCCAAATCCAGACACCTTTCCGTTTGAGCCTCTATCGTCCTCCCTTTTTTAATCTGAGCAGTCTCTATTGCTTGTGTCGGTAATTGCTCAGTTAAAAGGAAAAGAAAGTATTTTCTCTAAGGGAGCTTGCACCTGGATTTTCTTGGAGGCCATAAGGACTAAAACATTGGTTTTATTAATTTCTGGCGCTTTAATCATAAATCCAGATGGAGACCCGTCATTACCTAAGACATGAGAATTTAAAGTCTTTCTAGGCCCGTCTCCTAATTATGCCCAATGCATTTAAAACATTGGCTTATTAAAAATCCAAATTGGAGGAGGGTTGTGATAAATGAATTATGTTCTGAGATTCAAGGAAAAATTAATTTGCAGTGTGTGGACCAGAGAAATTATCTTAGCGAAGGCACAAATGTTGTTTTGCATTTTTAGCATAAGTATGCTGCCTCGGCCTGGCGCCTGAGGGTGGGTCAGGGAGACAGGTAACCTCCTCCACAAGTAGGGTCGAAATTAAACAGTCCTTGAGTGCAGGGGGTATAGCTGCTTGTGCTGCCCGTGCAGGTGGGTCCGTGAGGCCGCAGGCCGCCAGCTGTGTTCTGAGGGTCGCCCAGCTTCAGATGGTCTCACACTCCGTGGTGGCAGTGGAGCAGGCCCCACAGTCACAGCGGACAGCCACGGGGTAGGTGTAGAAGGGGTCGACTCCCGGGGCACAGTTGGGCAGCTTGACCGTCACCTGTTTTGTCTCATTGTAGGTACAGACTCGATGATGGGCTTCAATGTAGGGGGGTTCCAGAATGGGCTTCTGTCCCCACAGGTAGAAAACAGAAAACCCATTAGAACATAGCATCGTGTTTCATGTTCTTGACCATTTATCACTATCAGAGACTAGCTTGTTATTCGTTTCTTTACTTAATACGTTTCCTCCCAGTAGAAAGCAAATTCCTGAAAGCAGGAAGGTGGTTTTGTTCACTCACGTATCCCGAACTGCCAGAAGAGCCCATGGCACAGAGTAGGTACTAAATAAATACTTAGCAAATGAATAGTCTTGATCATTGCAAAAGCCTTCTGACTGGTCCCCTCACTTCTTCTTTTACCCCCTATAGTCTATTTATGACAGGGCAGCCCCAAGAGATCCTTTTAAAATGTAAGATCCTATCTCCCCTCTGCTCAAAGCCGCTATGATTTCCTATCTCATTGGGAGCAAAAGTCAAAGATCTTACACTCACCCTCAAGACCCTACATCATCTTCCCTGCACCTTCACCTCTGACATGTCCCCAGTGACCCCGTCTTGCTGGCTTCCTCACTCTGCTCGAGCCGCAATAGTCTCCTGCTTTTTCCCCAAACCCACCAGGAACAGTGCCACCCCAGGACCTTTGCCCTTGCTAGTCCCTCTGCCTGGAACGCTCTTCTCCCTTGTGATTCACTCCTTCTTCGACCTTAGGTTTTTGTTCAAACGTCACCCTCCCAGGAAAGCCTTTTCTGACCGTCCTATTTAAAGTTGCCAAGTTTCCCCTCCCACGCTGCCACTTCCTCGCCCTCTTCCTGCTTTATTTTTCTCCGTAGCACTTGTCAACACCCCGTGACATATTATGCGTTTTATTTAGTTGTGTTGTATTTTTCCCACTCTAGAAAGAAAACTGCATTAAGACAAGGATTTTTGCCCGTTTTACTCACTGCTGTGCCTCTACTCCCTAGAGATACCTGGCACCCTGGAGGTTCTCAACAACTATTCGTTGAATCAGTGAAAGAAAACAGAGCAAGGCAGGTTCCTGAATGCCCTGTGCGCTGGTTCTGATAACCAAGGGATTCCCTTCCTTCCTTCACCTTTTAGAAATCATGCATCCAAAGTTCATTTTGATAAACAGAGCATACAGATCAGGAAACCAGCACAAAGTAGTAGTTAAAATCTCAAACCCTGCAGTCAGAGCCACTGAGCTTGAATCCCTGTTCTGCCACTTGCTGGAGACCTTGGAAAATCCACTTAACTTCTTGAAGCCTCAGATTCCTCAACTGTAAAACAAAATACCTTCCTCCCAGCCTTGCTGTGGAGATAAGGTAAGATAGTGTATGTAATACCTGCCGAGCACCAAGTAAGTGTTCAGTAAATGTAATCTATTGTTCTTATCAGAGCAATTATAAGAGTAAGGAAGTATTCAATAAGAATAAGAATAACAATGAACAAGCTTTCAGAGGACAACAGCTACACTTGTCCTGGGCAAATGAAATATGTTTAATGGAGGCCCAGGATGAAGTTCTTACATGCATCTCATGGAAATAATGGCTTTGCCTCTGTCAAGGACCATGTAGAAGAGTTGAACTCAATATGCACTTCTTCCTCCTATTTCTCAGGTAACATTTTACCCTTTCTCAGTTCGCTTCATGTCCTCTTACCCTCAGTAATCTGGAATCCCAGGCAGCATTGCCAGATAAAATACAGGATGCCCAGTAAAATTTGAATATCAAATAAACAACTATTTTTTTTAGTATAAGTATGTCCCAAATATTGCATGGGACAGACTTATATCAAAAAGAAAATAACAGTTGTTTATGTGACATTCAAATTTAAGTGGCCTCCTGGCTTGGTTTGGTTGCGCTTTTTGCTAACTCTGGTAACCCTAAACCCAGACCAGGAACAAAGGCTATTTTCAGCAATAGTTCCACCTTCAAAGTAAATCCAGCCACTTTGTCGTCATGAACACCCTTATTTTCAGACAGGCTTCCCAGTTAAATTACCAAAAATCAGTGCTTTGTATCTCAGAAACTTTCAGATTGTGGGGAAACTAAATCTCATTCTTTTATTTATTTTCTAGATGTAACCTCCCTTTTCAGAGCACAGTAAAGGCATAAATAAAAGCTTGCTGACATTAAGGAGAATCTCGCTCTTTCACAGTCTCAGTGCTTCCATTTCTCCAGTGACAGCAGAGTCCCTAACCTCCTGCGGGTGACCATTACCCAATTAAAGCCGTTCACTGATTTATAAGGTCAAGAGAAGATGGGGTGAATTAAGGGGAAATGGTAACTTGAGATTTTGGCCCACAGAGAGCTCCCAATAGCCTGACACAGCTGTGAGCAGGGGAAGGCACTGCCAGACCACGCCCTGAATACAAGAAAGTTTCCCGCATAAGTCTGATGTCATGTGACAGCCACAGTATCTGCAACAACCGAATTTTCATCTCACTGTTAGGTCTCAAGCCCCCAAATGATGGAAAAAAATGAAGCGAACTTGGTGGGGTCATTTCATTTAAGTTAGAGGTTTCACCACCATAATCCAATTCCAATCCCGGGGCCATAATTTTATCCAAGTGACAGCAGGTTGCTCTCTGAGTCCCTGAATAGAAGGACGCTTTTCCTAATGGCAGTGTCTTCTCATGGCGCTTGTGGGCTTCTAAGCTGGCTCAGTTAGGCGAGAGGATGCATGACTCCAGGAGGGGATCCATCCCTTATAGTTCAACATTTATCGAATGCCTTGTTTGTACATGTCATTTGACAAGAGCTGTGAAAGGCACAAGAATGAACCTCTACCCTCGAAAAACTTAAAACCTACTGTGGGGAGTGGGGAGGAAGTAAGACAAAAAGTAGACGATGGACATGGGCTGAGCAGAGAGTCAGAAAAGGCTTAGGGGAGTGGGCACTGGAGACAGGCACCGAGGAATAAACACGAGCAGGAATATGAGAAAAGGACCAAAAGTATGATTTCATGAGGAGCTTTGAACAAAACCTTTAAAATCCAGTCTCTTCGCAGACGTAGAGAATGGACTTGAGGACACGGGGAGGGGGAAGGGTAAGCTGGGATGAAGTGAGAGAGCGGCATGGACATATATACACTCCCAAATGAAAAATAGATAGCTAGTGGGAAGCAGCCACATAGCACAGGGAGATCAGCTCTGTGCTTTGTGACCACCGAGAGGGGTGAGATAGGGAGGGTGGGAGGGAGACGCAAGAGGGAGGGGATATGGGGGTATACATATGCATATAGCTGAGTCACTTTGTTATACAGCAGAAACTAACACACCATTGTAAAACAACTATACTCCAATAAAGATGTTTAAAAAAACAAAGAGGGCTTCCCTGGTGGTGCAGTGGTTGAGGGTCCGCCTGCCGATGCGGGGGTCCGGAAAATTACCACATGCCGCAGAGCAGCTGGGCCCTTGAGCCATGGCCGCTGAGCCTGCGTGTCCGGAGCCTGTGCTCCGCAACGGGAGAGACCACAGTGGTGAGAGGCCCTCGTACCGCAAAAAAAAAAAAAAAAAATCCAATCTCTTAGGCAGAACTAAGAATATGTGTAGTCACTGGGGAAATAGGCAGACGCCATATTGCTGAGGACCTTAAAAGTTGGTTATTGAATTTGCAGTACTTGGTGGTCATTAACAGTTTTTGGAGTCAGGGTGACAAAATCAGATCTAGTGCTTCACTAGGAGCCAACTCCAGCCCTAGTGGGAAGAGGCAGCAGTCACTATACGGTGTGATCTGATGGGATGCTGAAAGGCCCGGTTTCTCCTCACACCTCAAACATCTCCTCCTCTCAGCCCAGTAGGGTTCTAATTTTGAGATATTTATCCCATTTTAAATGTACTGTCTCTTAAAAAGCTGGATATAATAGTATATGAAGGGCCTTAACGGATCTGTCAGTGATAATCCCTGAGGGGCCCCAGGAATTACTCTAGGGGGTGGGAAGAGAGTAGGACTGTGGATGAGGCACTGAAGGAGGGGCTGAGGACCCGCCCTCGCCTGCTATTTAGCTCAGGGCCTCTGTCGGTAACTGGCTGGCCTTTTCACTGGTGGAGGAATACAGGGAAGAGTTTGGGTTACAAGCTTGCACCAAGTCCGAACTTTCCACTGACCCCCTACATGACTGCAGTCAGCCACCAATTGAATTCTTCCATGTCATCTATAAAATGGGTAGAAAGATAGCACATCTTGACCTCCCAGAGATGATTCCCCAATAGACAACCCTGTGTCAATCAAATTATTAATTTTATCAATGCTTTGTTAGATGGGCAGTATCTTGTTTTTTTCAGATTATTTTTGGAGGATACCATGTAGCTGTTTTGTATCTGTTTGTTTGTTTGATCCACAGGAAAATGTAGACACCCCAGCTCTAACTCATTTGATTAAAAAGTGAATACTTAAGAACCAGGCCAAGGGGCTGACCCTGAAGGCATTGCCACCTAGGCCTGTCTTGGGACTCACCTCCCAGGTTTCACAGCGGCCCCAGCAGGCATCCGTGGTGATCCGAAGGCCCTTGCAGCCGGGCTTCTTGGCCAGGAAAGTAAACTCTCTCACCGCACAGCCCACAAACGTGTGCAGGTTCCCGCCGGAGGTGCTGAGGACACAGCCGCAGCCAGCCAGGAGGAGGAGGGCCGCAGGGCCAAGGAAGAGGTATGCCAGCCTCATACTGTTCCCCGAGAGGGAGAGGAAAGAGAGTTTATTAACAGATCCAGCTGCCTCCATGGGACTGCCATCAATGTGCTGGTCGCTATCAAAGGGACATCGCTCTTAGCATTTCAGGAGAAATGAGCCAAGAAATTGTAAGTGCCCACAAACTCCAACACAAATGTCCAGCGTTTCCTCCAAGTGGCTCCAATGTGGATTCCACGGACCCACTGAGCTCACTAGACATCCAACCCTCCAAGGGCATCCTCAGGCTTTTCCTTACAGCATTCCACCTGCTGGACTTGACTTGTGGGTGAAAGAAGTTTGTCCCAATCGTCTCTTCAAAATGAACACAGATTATGAGTAACACCAAAAGTAATGCATATCCTAACATAATACAGGGATATACACAAATTCTTATTCAGATCAGGGTATTTGGAATTATGTTACATGCTTTGCTCACAATTATATTTCCAACATCATGGGTGGGGAATGGAGGGCGGAGGTAAATAAACAATAATTGTATGCCCCATACGTATTGCTACTAACCCAACCCACCACAAAACTTGGATATGCAGATGTGAATCCTCACACCTGACTTGGTGGCCATTCATAAGAATGTGTCCTACTTGCTATAAATTCCCTCTGGGCTAACCTCCACTCTAATAGGCACCTCGTAGTGAGTGAACTTAAAGCCAAATGATGGAAAGCATCACGGGTATTTAAAACATAACCCCTGTCAAATACCAATCTACTGTCTATCCTCTCTGGGTCTTGGTCATTTCCTGTGCTTTTTCAGGAGCCAGAATCACTCCTTTCATGCTTGGCCCACCAGACGGAACATACCTGGATGTTGAAATGAGGGTGGACACTACACTTATAGAACACCCCCAGTTCATTATGACTTAAAACTGGCTGCAAAGTTATTTATTCCCAAACTGATCTCCCAGTTCCTACTTCTGATCTGCCACCTTAGCAAGGCTATCTGGACTCACCCTCAAGTAGAATGAAGTTACAAGCATGGAGAAGCACTTACCTGATTTTACTGGAGCTGCCTCTTCTTTAAAGCTGAAACCTGCACCCAAGGCTTTGGAAAGTCACGATGAGCGGTACAAGTCTGCTCTGGGTAAATGCCTCTACCCTCTGTTACTGGGCTGCTTGATTGCTCAGATATATAGGAAAGGTCTCGTCAATCAAAACAAAAGGGAGGCAGAGCCTTACAGGAACCGCTAAACACATCAAAGCCTTGGGATATAAAGCCATTCTCTATTTTCCAAAAGTGATTAACTTAAAGGGTGTTGTTCTGTTTCTTAACATCGCCTACTGAAACAGAAAGTTACCTTGGTGGGTGACATAATCCTAGGGAAACAGTCAAAGGTAGTTCACCTGGCTCTGGGAGACCAAGTGCACTGGGGCAAGATGGATTAGATTTTCCTTCGCGGTAACCACAACTTTCCTTCGAAACAGGAGGCAGTCACCAGCAGCTCAGGGCAAACTCTTTTTCCTTTAACTCACAACACATTTCAATAGATTGAAAGATAACAAGACAATAATTCTTCCTGGAGAGAACATGGGATCGCTAACTGAAAGGATGGAAATCACAGTGAGAAGAAACATTTGAATGTCTTAAAATGAGTTAAGGATTAGATCATATCAATAACACTTTAAAATGAATCACACAGGAAAAAAATATTAAGATGTTCAACACGATTATCTTCCAGCATGGTACTTAAAAATGACTTTTTTTCTAAGTAGCTTTCAGCATTTTTCACATTTTCTACTTGGGGCAGGCTTTTGTAATAGAAAGTCAAGAATATTGATACTTTAAAAATTAATAAACCAATAAGTATCCATTTGTGCTGCATGTAAGGATATTCAATGCTGTTGTAATGGAACTGTTTCATTTGAGTTCAGGTTCTTAAAAGTCTAAACTAAGAATGAAATGGTATTCCTTATGAGTGTGAGATACAGTTTATATTCCAGTCTGCAACTGTAGCATGTAAATGGATGAAAAAACCTCATTGTTCATGGCATTATTCAGGGTGCTCTAAAAAATAAATGAAGCAAACATCATTCTTGCCTTTAGGAGTTTACATATCATAGCTAATAATGACATAGCCCAAGCCATTTAAGATGCACATTAAATAAATAAATGATACAAAATAAAGAAGTTAAAACATTTCTATTTTCTGCAAAGAAAGGTGTTCTTTAAATAAACATGCTACTCATTAAGGGTTTGATTTTTCTTTCAAAACATATAATAACCCTTAGTGAATCTATCACTATACCATCAATAGACCCATCTCTAGGGTCAGATTATTATATATATTTTATAGAAATTGAACTAGGCTTGGAATAAAGGACTTTCTTCAGCCCTTCAGCCTGTGAGTAGCATAACCAGACCTGGGGTACTATAGGGACAGACTGCTTACCTGGTGTGAGAGTCCTAACTTGCTGGGCCAAGAGCTAGCCAACCAGCGGTGAGCTGCCATCCTGACCTGAGACTGTTCAACCCTTTTAGATGAGACCTGAAACTTTCATACCTGTGTCTGCAATGTCACAAGATAAAGAAAGACAACAAAGGGAGGCCAAGAGTACCATTCTTTCACAATCCCCAACTTCCTTATAATGCAGAGCTGTGGCATCCTGACTACTCCCCGTCAGCATTAACTTCATAAGGATGACAACTTACAGTCACTGAGCACCTCCTATGTACCAGACTCCATGGTATCTGCTGTGCTCTGACATATGTTGTCTCTAAATCTTATAACAATTCTGTAAATCAAAGATTAATTAATCTCCTTTTTTCCATTGGGAGAAATGGAGACTCAGTTATTTTCTAAGCTACCTGCCTTCAAAGCCTTTGACAGCACTGAGGATGGCAAATAGGTTTGTTTCATCCCCGTAATCAACTGCAGTCAATTGAAGGTGCCGCCTGGAACACTGTGTTAAGAAAGGCCCTTGGGGCTTCCCTGGTGGCGCAGAGGTTGAGAGTCCGCCTGACAATGCAGGGGACGCGGGTTCGTGCCCCAGTCCGGGAGGATCCCACATGCCGCGGAGCGGCTGGGCCCGTGAGCCATGGCTGCGCGTCCGGAGCCTGTGCTCCGCAATGGGAAAGGCCACAGCAGTGAGAGGCCCGTGTACCGCAAAAAAAAAAAAAAAAAGAAAGGCCCTTGAATCCATTCCCAGTGCAGAAGGCTGTGGCCCAGCAACATCATCATGAGTGTAGGAAAGGGGAATGGTATACGGATGCCACCATTTTGCAGTCCGTGCACTGTGCCATGCCACCTGCCTCTCTAGAGGCAGTGAGAGGTTGCTGTGTGATTTCTAAGGCTACTTAAGGCCCTGATACCTGCAGAATATCTCAGGATCTCTATCTGCCACCTTCCTTTCCATTTAGCCTGTATCTGCCACCTTCCCTTCCATTCCTGTTGATGTTCCCACCACTAAAGTCCCTCTCTTATAGTAGCAAAGATGTGCGCAATGTCTCCAAGCACAGGCCCTAAGGAATCTTCTCTCATCTTGTTCCATTATCTTCACATGGATTCATTGTTACCTTGGAGGATGAGTCACAAGATACAAGTTCACTAGGGGTAAGGAGAGGGGAGAAGGGGCGTAGGAGAGCAATCATCTTGAGGTCTAGGGGAGCGTGAAAACAGAGGAATGAGCTGAGTGTCAGTGCCTTGAAAGGTTGTGGCCTGGTCCAGGGTGGGCAGCCCCAGACAGGGAGGACTAGGGAGTGTACAATCTGTGCAGGAGATGGAGATATTGCAAGAGCCTGGTAGCTCCCTTCCCTGGCCTAGCCATACTGATTCTCAGTGGCACAACTTCTTTCGTGAATGCCTTGGGCAAGTTACTTCTCTCAGCCTCAGTTTCCTCTTCTGCAACATGATGGGGTTGGACCCTATGACTCATAAGGTCCTTCCTAGCACCAGCATTTAAAGGTTTGCAAAACTATTTATGAAGATAACAAGCTGAGGGCAAGTCAGATGGAGAATCCAAAGGTTCAGATTATCTTAAAGTCATCTAGATTTGTGTTTGTCTGACTCTGACACCTGCCAGCTTGTGATCTTGGAGTCTCATAACACACTGAGTTTGTTTTCTACAAAACTGAAAATGCCTCCTTCATAGGGTTCATGTGAGCCTCCTACAAAATAATGTCTATAAATTTCTTATCTCAGTGCTTGAGATCTGATAAGCAGGCAATAAATGTTTTACTTTTTTCCCCATCATCATCGTGTGTACCTCTAAGAAAGAAAAATCCGCCAATAAAAAATTATGTCCATTAATTATTAGGCATATCCTGATTTCAAAGGTATTAAATGTGAAAAAAAAATAGGAGTCTGAAAAGACAGGAAGCAAAGTCTTTGGAGGCTAGGAGACCTTCTCAGCATTCTAAAACCAGGAGACATGGGTAGGTACCAACCATGCTTCCCCACAGTCTGTGATGTTTTGAGCTGACACTAAAATTGACACATTTTTAAGTAGGAAAAAAGGTCTGACATATTAGATTTAATTTTTAAGGTCCAAATCTCACACTTCATGGATGCAAACTTTACCACAGTACCAAGTTTTAATATATTAATAAATCGTCATGAATACTCCCAAACAATTTCAGTTCTGCCCAAGGATGGAGTCAAACTAACTGAGCCAACCTCTGTCCCACAGGTACTAAGTGAGGGCCCACAAGAACTCTGCTGTCTGCTGCATCACTTACAATGATCTCTTAAGAGTTGAGAAAAGACATGCGTGCTCTGATACATTTCTCCACGTTGTCCTCTCAGAATTCACAATGCTCTGTCCAAGGACCAAATTAATTAGCATGATGCCTCCTGTAGATGAATGAAAAAGCCACAAATGAAGTTATGTGTTTCAAGGAAGTAAAAGAATTAATGATTTTCTGCAAGCAGATACAAGAAAGGTCAGCCTTGGATTTTACAAAGTTGAATTTTGCTTTTAATATCCCTTATTCAGTTGGGAAAAAAACTCTGGGATTACAAACGAAGATGAATGGTGAAGTCCTGAAAGAAATTAATTTTATTGAAAAGTCATTTCTTCCTTTGGAAGTACTGGGCATTTGTGGGACAGCTCTTCATTTTATTGATTTAAAGGGGTAACATTTGCCCTAGATGATGGTGCAGTTGCTATGGTAACGTTTTTTTCTAATGAGACTAAAAATAATGAAGCCTGTGTATGATTTACTAAGGCAAGTCAAGCCTTTCTCCACAACTTTCTGAAAGAAGTATCTGTCAGTTGTCACAGATTTATTTCAGATTAAGGGCAACATGGTTTAGGAGCTGAAGTGGAATGTTTTTATTTCCGCCTGACTCTTCCACTTTTGAATGTCATAGATTTGCAGGGCATGGCAGACACATGCCCAATAGAGAGGAACAGAGAGGAGCTTAATGAGTCACAAAGAATCATTCTTTATTTCAAGTGCATCCTGTATTCTCATTGGAATGAGTCCACAAAGCTGCTGGGTCCCCAAATCCTTCATTTGTAATTCCCTAGGCGGTCGCACAGACAAGGCCAAGGTTGTTGTTAGCTAAGCTTTGAAGCAACAGCACCTCATTTGTTAGTTATTGGCTTTGTCCCAGAAAAAGGTTCCTAGGATCACAGCCCCAGAATGCGTGCGTGTGCCTGTGTGCACCAATGCTTATGCTTGAGAGATGGAGCAGGGTGATGGGAGAGTGGAGATAGAGAAGAGGAGAGCTGTTCTACTCTCCAGCGTTCTCATTATATAACTTAACACATATTTATTAAGCTACTACCATGTGCCAGGCACTGTCTAGCACTGAAGTCACTGGGTTCATTAAAAATAAATAAATAAAAAGATGATGTTGAGAGGCATGAAGGTGAAATAGATAATAACTAAGAGTAATGATAGATTTCCTTCCTCCTTTCCTTTCTTTATCTCCTCTTCCTTCCTTCTTTCTGTCCTTCCATATTTTATTGAATGTTACCGTGTGTCAGACACATGCTAAGTACATGTGATGCAAATATGAACAGAGCTAAGAACCTGCCCCCAAAGAGTCAAAAGTCTAGCGAGGGTGATAAATAAACCAACATACATATGGCCCAGATATTGTACTCTTGGGCATTTATCCCAGAGATATGGAAATTTATGTTCCCGTAAAAACATGTACACATTTTCATGGCAGCTTTTTCATAATAGTCCCAAACTGGAAACAACTCAGGTGTCCTTCAACAGGTGAATGGTTAAACAAACTGTGGTCCATCCATATCATGGAATCCTACACAGCAATAATAGGGAATGAACACACAACAACTCATGAATCTCTGGAGAATCATGGGGAGTGAAAAAGCCAGTCTTAAAAAGTTATATACTGTATGATTCCATTTATATAACATTCTTGAAATGACAAGATTCTAGAGATGGAGAACAGACTAGTGGTTGCCAGTGGTCAAGGAGACCCAGAGATAGGAAGGAAGTGGGTGTGGTTACAAGGGGCAAATGTAGGATTTTTGTGATGATAGAAATGTTCTGCTCTTGACCGTGGTGGTAAATAAATGAACAAAACATGTAATAAAACTGCATAGATTAAATATACACACATACATAGATATAAGTAAACTGAGTAAATGTAAACAAGATGGGTGATTATATCAATGTCAATACCCTGATAATATAATATTGTACTACAGTTTTAAGTACAAAAAACACTGAGGGAAACTGGATGAATGGGACACAGGATGTCTCTGTATGAATAAATGAGTCCTGTGGATGTAATGTTCATAATGATGACTATAGTTAGCAACACTGTATTGTATATTTGAAAGTTGAAAAGAGAGTAGATCTTCAAAGTTCTCATCACAAGAAAAAATATTTTGTAACTATGTGTAGTGAGGGATGTTAACTAAACTTAATGTAGTAATCATTTTATATATGAGATCATCATGTATCACTAAAACTAATACAATGTTAATGTCAAATATATCTCAATTTTTTAATGAAAAAAGTATTCTTCATAAAAAAGTTAATTTTAAGTATTACTGTTAAGAAATAAAAAGAATTAGAAGCTTAAAAAAATAAATCAATATAACATTAAGTGGGATAAGTGCAGTGGTAAAAATGGAGATAGGGTGCTAGGAGACCTTAGATTATTTCCTATCGAGGTGACTCTAGCAAGTTGGGAGAGAATTCATCTCAGGCAGAGGAAACCACACGACTCCACCATTAGAGTTAAGAGCAGACTCTTTTGACATGATACTATATATAGAAAACCCTAAAGACTCCACACAAAAACTACTAGAACTGATCAAACAAATTCAGCAAGGTAACAGAATACAAGATTAACATACAGAAATCAGTTGCACTTCTTTACACTAACAATGAAATATCAGAAAGGGAATGTAAAAAAACAAATCGCATCAAAAAAGTAAAATACTTAGGAATAAACCTGACCAAGGAGGTAAAAGACTTTTATGCTGAGAACTATAAAACATTTATAAAGGAAATTTAAGATGATTCAAAGAAATGGAAAGATATCCCATGCTCTTGGATTGGAAGACTTAATATTGCTAAAATGGCCATACTACCCAAAGCAATGTACAGATTTAATGCAATCCCTATCAAATTACCCATGACATTTTTCACAGAACTAGAACAAGTAAGTCTAAAATTTATATGGAACCATAAAAGACACAGAATTGCCAAAGCAATCCTAAGGAAAAGGAACAAAGCAGGAGGCATAACGCTCCCAGGCTTCAGACTATACTACAAAGCTACAGTAATCAAAACAGCATGATATTGGCACAAAAACTGACATATGAATCAACGGAACAGAATAGAGAGCCCAGAAATAAACCCACACATCTACAGTCAATTAATCTTCAACAAAGGAGGCAAGAATATACAATGGGAAAAAGACAGTCTCTTCAGCAAGTGGTGTTGGGAAAGTTGGACAGCCACATGTAAATAAATGAAGTTAGAACACTCCCTCATACCATACACAAAAATAAACTCAAAATGGCTTAAAGACTTAAATATAAGACATGACACCATAAAACTCCTAGAAGAGAACATAGGCAAACATTCTCTGACATAAATCTTACCAATGTTTTCTTAGGTCAGTCTCCCAAAGCAATTGAAATAAAAACAAAAATAAACAAATGGGACCTAATAAAACTTATAAGCTTTTGCACAGCAAAGGAAACCATAAACAAGATGAAAAGACAACCTACAGAATGGGAGAAAATATTTGCAAACGATGCGACCAACAATTTCCAAAATATACAAACAGCTCATACAACTCAACAGTAACAACAAAAAAACAAACAACCCAACTGAAAAATGGGCAGAAGACCTAAATAGACATTTCTCCAAAGAAGACATACAGGTGGCCAAAGGGCACATGAAAAGATTCTCAACATCACTAGTTATTAGAGAATTGCAAATCA
Source organism: Pseudorca crassidens (assembly GCF_039906515.1). Taxonomy (NCBI): domain Eukaryota; kingdom Metazoa; phylum Chordata; class Mammalia; order Artiodactyla; family Delphinidae; genus Pseudorca; species Pseudorca crassidens. The sequence goes on along the minus strand of NC_090296.1, from coordinate 38,714,415 downwards.
AAACTACACCTCACATCAATCTGAATAGCCATCATTAAAAAGTCTACAAATAACAAATGCTGGGGAGGGTGTGGAGAAAAGGGAACCCTCCTATACTGTTGGGAATGTAAGCTGGCACAGCCGCTATGGAAAACAGCACAGACGTTCCTCAAAAATCTAAAAATAGAGTTGCAATATGATCCAGCAATCCCACTCCTGGACAGATATCTGGACAAAACTATAACTCAAAAAGACACATGCACCCCTATGTTCATAGCAGCACTATTCATAATAGCCAAGACATGGAAACAACCTAAATGTCCATCAACAGGGGAACAGATAAAGGAGTTGTGATACATACATACAATGGAATATTACTCAGCCATAAAAAAAGAATGAAATATTGCCATTTGCAGCAACATGGATGCAACTAGAGATTACCATACTAAGTGAAGTCATTCAGAAAGACAAATACCATATTATATCACTTATATGTGGAATCTAAAATACGACACAAATGAACTTATGTATGAAACAGAAACAGACTCACAGACGTAGAGAACAGACTTGTGGTTGCCAAGGGGAGGGGGAAGAGATGGAGTGGGAATTTGGGGTCAGCAGATACAAAGTAGTATACATAGAATGGATAAACAACAAGGTACTACTCTACAGCACAGGGAACTGTATTTAATATTCTGTGATACACCATAATGGAAAAAGAATGTATGTATAGGTATAACTGAATCACTTTGCTCTCCAGCAATTAACAAAACACATTACTGTGTATAGTAAATCAACTATATTCCAAAAAAAATTACTTTAAAAGAGCAGACTCTTCATCTGTCTTGCTCACTGCTATTTCTCCAAGGCCTAAAACACTGCCTGGCTCACAGTTAATTATCAAAAACTGTTCACTGAATGAATAATAAAGATGTGGAAGAGGATGTGGTGAGTTTTGGAAGCTACAAGGAGTCATCATGATTGAGCATAGAGTGTGTTTAGGAGGATAGACAGGGATGAGAATGGTTGCAGAAGATGGGCTACGGGTCAGGTACTCTGAAGGGTTCAACCTTTATTCCAACATAAAGTAGGAGCCAAGAAAGATCCTGTGAGCACAGTGAGGAGACAGACTGGAACAAAGACACCAGCTGGGGAGGTTGCTGTGGCGATCCAGGTGAGTCCTTTGCTTACAGTCTCGTATGTTAGAAGTCCTTCAGTATAAGTCCTATGTCTAAAACGGAGGTGTCCAATAGCAATAGAATTCAAGCCACATATGCAATTTTAAATTTCTAGTAGCCATACTAAGAAAATCAAAGGAAAAGGTGAAATTAATTATAATAATTAATTCCAGTGTGTTAAAATCTAGAAATAAGATTGTACCCAATATTATCATATAATCAACATGTAATCAATATAAAACATTATTCATGAAATTCTTTATGCTCTTTTTACATCCTTTTCTTATACTAAATCTTTGGAGTCTGATCTGTATTGATATGTATCATTGACAACACATCTCAGTTCAAAGCAGCCACATTTCAAGTGCTTAAGAGCTACATGCCCTAGCTACCATATCGAACAGCATAGGTCTAATGCACAGATGGTGCTACCCAGTGGCAAGGAATAATTATTTGAACTTCTTTTAGACCCTTTCCATGTGGCACGACTATTAATTCTCACAACAACAGCAACGACAATCCTATGAAGTATCATCATCTACCTTTATGATGAGGAAACTGAGCCCCAAAGAAGTTAAACAAATTGACCATGGCCTTCCAACTAATCAGTGATGGAGGTAGTATTCAAATTCAGCTCTGACTGACTGCTTTTTCCTCTATGCGCCTGCTTTAGCCACTTTATTATGCTGTTCCAGTGAGAAACCTTGGCCTGCAGTGAGGGATCATAAGATCAATCTTATGGAAACATCTGAGCCCTCGCCAACTGAGCTCGTGCAGCTGATGCATGTGAAATTTCAAAGCTTGAAGCAGCAGGAGTCCATAAAAGAGATGACTTTTTTTTTCAGAATTTATCAAAATGCTTATTTATCTAGAACCTGATTTCTGAGCTGCTGAGCCTAATTACTTGATTTGAGAGTCTCAGTCTTTAGAAATGTGCTGGTCTGCCTAACTGAATCACTGCTTCTTACCTTAACCTCACTGAGGAGCTCACATCAAAATAAATTATGGGGAGAAATTTCTTCTAAGTAGAGATGGCCCTGACATTTAGTGAATGATGAAGCCAGAATAGTATTCAGGTCCAGAGATGGGACACTAATATAATCAAGGGAATGGAAGAACTTCATAATAAAGGATAGGCTTTGAAACAAATCACCAGTCTAAAGGATAAGCTGGACAGGCAAAGGCTGAGGGGAAGGAAGATACAATATAAGATCCTGAAGCCATGATGGCTATGGATATAGTGAACAGCAATATTTCTAAGGCTGACCTAAGACCCATTTCTCTCTGTAGCTGTGGCCCCTGGGCCCTGGGTGTCTCTTGGAACAAGTGACCCACATTTGCAAAATGCTGGCCAAGGATTAGAGATGTAGTTTGAGATGTTTAAGAGCTGAATAAAGTAAAAGTCTCAAACCCATGAATCTGAATTAACAAGCCATGGATAGAAAGCCAACTAAGGCCGAGAACATGAAGCTGAAACAGTCTGAATATTAAGTACACAAACGTCTAATACCATTTGTTGACTTCCTCACTATCTACATGACCTCTCTATTTGGATGTCACAGAAACATCCCAAACTCATTATGTCCCAAACAAAGTTCTTTATCTTTTTCTCCAGGGTCTTTCCCACCCCTTTCATCTGGCATTTTCCATCTCTGTAAATGAAACCCTTTGAGATTCATTCTAAGCACCTCCCTGCCTCCCCCCCCCCACCCACATACAATTCTATCAGTTTTATCTCCTAAATACGTTGTGACTCAGTTTCCTAATTCAAAACCCTTAAAGACCCTTCTTACTTATGCCTCTGACTCCTTCCTCTCTCTTCACTGTACCTAGAAAGATCTTTTATCAATGTCAGTACATGATTTGTACATTCTGGTTTAAACTCATCACTGCTCCCCATGGCACCCAAGACAAAATACAAACTCTTTAACAAAGCTCTCTCCTTAGCCCCTCCCCATTCTCACTCCAAGTTCAGGTCTCTCTGCATGAGCCAAGGACCACCCTCTCTCCCATCTGGCCTTCACACTTGCCCTTTCCTCTCCCCAGTTCCTGCCTCTGCTTCACCCCCTATTCATCCTTTAGGACTTGGCTTAGCTGTTTGCTTCCTTCAGGAAGCCTTCCCTGATCCTCAAAGTCTGAGATGGATGCCCAAGACGTGAGCTCTCATCATGCCTCGTGCCTCCCCTATTGCAGCTCCTTTCATATGGGACCATCATCAGAGGTTCACTTGTCTCCAACCCCTACTAGATTGTAAGCTCCAAGTAGCGGCCCTGTCACTCTCCTGTTCACCCTTCCATCCTCAGCGCTGGTACAGAATAGGCAATAAACACTTAAGTAAATGAGGAAAACTGAATGCTTGTGGAGAACACCAAATATCACTTATTCCCATTTTCCCCCAACTCAAAACTTTGTGAACCTCCATTAAAGGTTGGCAAATATTTCTGGAAAAGCAAGTAGTCAATCCAACAAGATCTGCCTTCCCATATCTAAATGAGAACTCAGTGGGACAGTGCAGGGTCATCATGAAATGCCACGAGGTTTGAGTTAGTGCAACGTGGGGCCCACGTGTAGGGGTGTGGAGTCACCCAGGCAACAAGCAGTTCTGGAAGCATGAGGACCGGGGAGCAGGGTCAGCACCCACTTTCCCGTTATCTTCTTTCCCATCACAGGACACTAAACCTGCTGGCTTCCACCCCCTACCAATATGAACAGATTCCTCCATGCGAGTGGTCAGGCAGGGCACATATCTGCTCCTTGGAACTCCTCGGCACCTTGGTCTGTTTGGCTGAGTTTTATGACTACAATTACTTGGAAAGGAAAAAACATTTTCCTTCTTTGCAGCTTGAAATATCTCATCAAAGAAATGTGGAGACTATGGAAATCAGATTTGACTGGCAGACAGCTATTTGCTTCGATCACTTCTGCTATTATGTAGCTCTCTTTGGAAAAAGGAGTTTGGGCTTTTCTGACAGCCTGATGGGCAAGGACATAATTTTAATAATCCTCTCCCCTCAGGGGCAAAAGTAAAGAAGGAAACTTCATAATGAAATTACTGTACCTCAAATATGTGGTCGCTAGGTTCATCCTTTCTGCATTGTTCATGTCCAGGACTCTGGAAACGAGATGCATATTTCAGGCATGCCTGACACTGTTGTTGATGCTCTGTTTTCTACACTGCCTTGAAGACCGATGAGGCCTGCAAAAGACTGAGCCTGTGAAGCTTTAGAAGTACTATCAGAACACACACACACACACACAATTCAACTCTGTTCATCACGTAAAAAGCATGGATCTAACTCTTCAAAATGAATTACAAGGCCTTTGTATTTTTAGACTCCAATTTCCAATGTTATGATTGGGGTTAGTTGGGAGGAAGGGATGCTTATCTCCCATCCTCACTTGTCTGTAGTGGGCAAGAGGAGAGAATGGATAGAACAATTCAGCCCTCTGTCTCTCTACTCCACACTCCCACCCTCTGTCTCTTTTCTGATCCAATGATGAGATTGGGAAATAAACAAGGTGACTCAGCATCCTGGAGGTTTAGAGTTCAGGTAGATTTATCACTTGGGATGGTTTTGGCTGCACATAACAAGCCACTGAAGGTACCATAAGCATACTTGAGCCTAAGTAACAAGAAACCCGGAGTCAGGACGATCCGGCTTTGGTGGGGCTGCTCAACAGTGTCATCAAGGACCCAGGTGCTGCTCATGTGTCTGGTCTGTGATCCCCAGCGTGTTGACATGCCACCCTTCATGACCTGCCCCAGCTCCAAACTGAGTGTCCTTAAGCAACAAGTGTCCAAAAGCAAAAAGGAAAGAAGGAGGGACGGAAGGGAGGGAGGGAGAGGGAGAGGGGGAGTGAGGGAAACAGGAAGGAAGGAAGGAAAGAAAGGGAATAAGGAGAGCAAAGTATGATACCTTGTCACAGCACTTCTCTTTTAAGGGAGAAAACGTCTTCCAGAAGTTTCCTCCGATTTCCTCTTTAATCACGTTGGCCAGAATCAGGCCACACAATCATGCACTAGCTGTAAGGAAGGCTGGGAATGGGAGTACCTTGTCTGCAGCTGGAAGACCAGCTTTGTTCACAAGAGAGAAAGGCACCTACTGGTGTGTCAGGTAGACAACCACCAGTGCCTGTCACATGTGTTGGTTTGAGTCAGAGCAAAGGCCATGTCAACTTGTGCTCTCTAATTTAACCTCATTCAGTAGGAAAGCCAATATTTGTACCTCCTCCTGTCAGATTCCTGCATCCTATCTTTCTATTAGTTCCAAGCTCAGAGCAAGGAGAGAGTCATGATTACTTATTACCCTCAAACACTAACAGTTACTGCCAGGAGCACAGCTGACCATAGAAAAATAAACCACCGCCCTCAGTTTCTTTATCTGCAAAGCGAGAGATTTGGATGAGAGCATCTCCGAAGCCCCTTCCAGCCCAGACAGTCTGTGGTCCTATGACTGTGCATCCAAATGTCTCCAAGCAGTGAATCAAATCACAATCAGCCTAAGAAATGTTATGAAAGGAAACAATTTTACTCACATTGACTTACATTGGCCTTAAGGAATCAAAACTAGTAAATAATGATGAAGTTTGAAGCCAGTGTCAGCTTAATAAAAATAGGAACTTGTGAATATGCCCCAAGCCTGTTGTTCAGAGTAGCCATGTAATGGGCTTACGAGAGTTTAGGAAAATTGTTATTCCCTTGAAACTGAGTTTTGTTAAGACAAGCAGAATGACAAGGCACTAAAAATGGATCTCTCCTTCATCTCTGCATTGAAACGATCTCTAATGTCTACAGGATACAGCCCAAACGCCTTGACACAGCTTATAAAAGGTCCTAGCATCAGCCTCCATTCACAGCTAATGTTTTTAGTCTTACTCTGTGCTCAATACATATGAAGCACTTTACATGTTATTGTCTCTTTTAACCCTCACAACAAGAATATTGTTATAATGTTGTTATCTCCATTTTACATATGAAAAAAACTGGAGTTAAGTAACTTGCCCAAGGTCACACAGCTAAAAGTAATGGAGTCCGGATTTGAACGTTGGCAGTCTGTAACCAGAGCCCATGCCCTTGACCACTGTGTTATATTCCTCTACAGTATTTAAATATTTTTTAAATTTTTGTTTACATTTCTATTTCTACCACTAATCCATAAGGGCCATTGTCTTCCCACCCCTTAATACTGTATCTGACAGCAAACAGACACTCAATGAAGATTTAAAGAATGAATGAATGGGGCTTCCCTGGTGGCATAGTGGTTGAGAATCCGCCTGCCGATGCAGGGGACATGGGTTCATGCCCCAGTCCCGGAGGATCCCACATGCCGCGGAGCAGCTGGGCCCGTGAGCCATGGCCGCTGAGCCTGCACATCCGGAGCCTGTGCTCCGCAATGGGAGAGGCCACAACGGTGAGAGGCCCGTGTACCGCAAAAAAAAAAAAAAAAAAAAAAGAATGAATGAATGACTTCCTGTGCAGACTTTTCACTGTTCTTCAAACGTTCTTACTCTATTATACAACCAAGCTGCTGTGCTCCACCTTACACAGCTCCTTCTGCCCAGCAGACTCCAACTCCTCCTTCAGGTATGTGCTCAGATGTCATATCCATGCTGTGCTCTTCCCATCCGTCTTCCAAAGAGAAAAATAGGTCACATGGAAAACAAGTCACATAAGAAGGCACTAGAATCAGAATGGCATAGGATTTACTTATTAATCAGGATCAGCTAAGAAAAATGCCCAAATCTCAATGGCTTACCAAATAAAATCACTCACAGTCAGCAGAAGCAGAGGGCAGGGCTCTGCCATCATTAAGGGACAGAGGGTCCATCTTACGATAACACCATCTTCAAGGTGTGGCCTGGAGGACCACCATGGAAGGGGAAGAGAGAGCCTGGAGGACAGTGCAGCCTGAAGTGGGCACATCACCTCCACCCACATCCCATTGGCCATAACTCAATCTTATGGCTCTGACCTAACTGCAAATAAGGCTGAGGAACAAGGCCGTCCTGCACGCCCAAGAAGAACATGAAATAAATTGGGTGAACACATAATATTGTTTTCACCAGAGCTTCTCCACAGTAATATGGAAAAAAATGCCTTCAGAATTCAAATGAAAAGTATTTTCATCTTAGGAAATTCTACACCTAGACAAATTTTCAATCAAGCATTAAAGTAGAATAAAGAAATGTTCAGGCATGCAACATCTCAAAAAGTATACACCCCATGTACCCTTTCTCAGGAAGCTACCAAAGAACGTAAACAAGGAAGTAAATAAAGGAAGAAGAAAACATCAAATCCAGGAATCAGGGATCCAAGGCAGGAGAGAGTTGAAGAGAAGTCCCGAAATAATAGCCATACAGAAGGCCCAGAGAACAACAAACTCAAACTGGAGAAGAAGGGTGTATAGTGACCCCATGTACATATGGGGAAAGGGAAAGGGGGCTGCTGATATAAGTGTGCTCTATTATACCACCCTGCTCCCTCATCTTCATTATATGAAGTCAACAAAATAACATCTAAAATTTATAAATCTAGAAATTACAGTATAGGCATATTACTTAGAAATGGAGAAGTAAGTTACAAAAGAAACAGTTAAAAAGAATTGAAAAGTGTTGGTTGGAAGTGGGGCGGGGTAGAGCAAGGGAATGCCATTTATCATTCTAACTCTTCGTATAGTATTTGAGTTTTTAACCATATAATGTATTTCTTGGCTAAAAACTTACATATTTTTTAAACAAAGAGGAAAGAGAGATAAAGAAGTTTTCATAATCTTTTCCTTCATCCTACCCAAAGCTTCCCCCAAGAACCTCATGATGGCCTCAAAATGTCAAGAAGGGAAGAATGGGACAGGGCAAATGTGCATTAATATGACAACTTCTTTGAACCCGCTAGCAGAGTATTTTCCCTTTCATCCAATTCTTTTTTAAAATACTGGTCAGTGGTCCCATCTGCCTAAGTAGGTTCAAGGGAAGAGGGGAAAACAGATGAGGCCATGAACAGAGGCTCTGTAATAGCACTAGTGACCACCACCCATATTGGACCTCTCCTCCATCTTGCCAAAAAAGGAAAAATAAGACATTCTAGGCATTTTTCTGAAATCTTTATGCTCTATATCCTCCTTATCTAGTTTGACAGGACTGTTTGGTGAGCTCATGATGGTCACCCATAAGTATTGCCTTCAGAAGTGCTGGTACACCTGTCAATCTTACCTAATTTCAATAATTCACCTTTTGATTTTTTTTCAGGCAACATTTGTTCATTTCTTGGCTCTCTTGCTTCCAAAAGTTCTCTAGCAGTGGTTCTGTTGTTCTTCCAAAACTTCCAAAAGTTCTCTAGCAATGGTTCTGTTGTGAGTTCTGTAAGATCTATTAGAATGTCATTTACTTGGTCCTAAATACTTGACCACGTTTTTTGGATGTGCGAGTTTCAGTTGTCTCTTCAACAACATTCATCCTGTTGTCATCTATTGGGCACCATTAGGTATGGGGGGGGCGGGGACAGACATGAAGAACATATTAACAGTTCTTGCCATTGAGGAGCTCTTAGTCTAGAGGAATAGAATGAAAAATAAGTCAGTAATTTCAACAGTGATAAGGGCTATGATATGGATAGGGGGCTACAGGTTTGGAGGGACACTTAAGTCATACTGGAGTAAGAAGGATAGGCTTCCTGGAAAGAGGCATCCTTTGAACATCTGAAGGACACAGGAGTGAACATGTTAAGGGAAAGGAAATGGCATTCTGGGTAGAAGAAAGAGCATAAAAAAGCTCAGAAGTGAAAGAGAACACAGAAGGGTCAGGGAATCGAAAGTCATTTGGGCATGGGGGGAATGACAGGAGATGGAGCGCACAGCCAGAGGGGAACAAGGGCCAGGTTCTGCTGGGCAGACACTGGAGGATTTTATTCAGAGGAGTGATATGATCAGATATGAGTTTCACATAGATCCCTCTGACCCAGGGAATTAAAGTGTGTGTGGTAGGGGAGGGAGGGTGAGATTGGAGAAAGAAGACTCTGACCCGACATGAGACCACTGAGGTAACGAGGGGAGAATCCCGAGTGTGGACTAAGACAATGGAAGTATAGATAAAAAAGGAGAGCAACTAAAATCTATTTGAGAGGTTAATTCAACAGGATTTAGGTATAAAGGATGAAGGAGGGGAAGCATCTCAGATGGCCCAAGTGTCTGCCTTGTGACTCGGTAGATGGTGGTAGCATTGGCTAGCAGGGTACTGTGTGGGAATAGGTTTGGGGGCAGATGAGTTCACTTTGGGTTGACTTTGAAATATCTGCCAGACACTTGTATAGAGACATCTACTCACGGGTAGACACATAGGTCTGCAATCTAGAGAAAGATCAGGGCAAGAGAGAAAACAATTGAATCATCTGCACACAAGCAGTGGTGGAAGCGCTTGGGGGTGAACAAGATCTTCCAGAAAAGATATGTAGCAAAGATGGGGGTTAACATACACACACTACTATATATGAAATAGATAACCAATGAGGACCTACTGTATAACACAGAGAACTCTACTCAATATTCTGTAATAACCTATATAGAAAAGAATCTGAAAAAGAATGAATATACGTATAGGTATAACTGAATCACTATACTGTACACCTGAAACTAACACAACATTGTAAATCAACTATACTTCAATAAAAATTAAAAAAAAAAAACATAAGGGGCAGGAGGTCAAATAAGGAGCCTCACAGCTTAATACTTGGCTCATTTGAACCAAAGTATTTATCTCCTCAAGGTTCCCACAGCACCTTGACCTAACATCCATCATTGTTATGACTATGTACTTTTTTCCCCTGTGCTAGACACAATCAGCTTGAAGGTAAGGACAAAATCTTATTTGACTTCATATCCCTAGGATTAAATACATACATAATTAAGAATATTCTGGGTTTCCCTGGTGGCGCAGTGGTTGAGAGTCCGCCTGCCGATGCAGGGGACGCGGGTTCGTGCCCCGGTCCGGGAAGATCCCACATGCCGCAGAGCGGCTGGGCCCGTGAGCCATGGCCGCTGAGCCTGCGCGTCCGGAGCCTGTGCTCCGCAACGGGAGAGGCCACAACAGTGAGAGGCCCGTGTACCGCAAAATAAAAAAAAAAAGAATATTCTACATGCTCAATAAGTGTTTATTAAACAATGATTGTATACTCATAGTTCATGGAAGAGGCAAAAAAGAGCAAGTCTGATGTGCTTCAAATTCAGGAAAGCACCAGGCTTTAGCATGTCACTCAAGAAGAATTTTAATCTAAGAGCATACCTCTTCTCTCTGCCCCCTCATTCTCTTAACTCACTTAAGAGCAGAAATCTGGTTTTTAGATTCTACCACTTGCTTTTCTCCTATCATCATGAAAACAGGAGTATTCTTTTTCTGAATTGCCTGGGCTCACTTTTAAAACTAAATTTAAATACCATAGAAATGGTCTTAATTGGTTTCTGCTCTTCAGTTAATCCTTCTCTAAGGCCCCTGGCAGGTACGGTGAGATCAGACTCCCTCCTGGGGCCAGCACCTGTGTGACAATTCCAGCAGCATGGTTATTATATGTGAGGCTTTTGTAATCAGAACCTCTCTCTGGGGACAGTTTACTGACATCAGAAGTTTGTCATGGTTACAAAGTACTTTGATTTCCAAAAATAAGAGGTCTCCTCTGCTGAGGTGGCAAGTGGTGTTTTGTTTCACACAGAGTAACTGGGGAAGAACCTCAAGTTCAGTGTCAGAGAGCCAAGATTTTTTCCCTTCCCTGAGCCAGCTACCAGCCTACTCAGAAGACAGCGATCTGTGTTTATAGTCACTAAATTGAGTTTGAGAGAAAGTAAAGCTGGAAGGCATTTTGTCTTTGAAAAGAGGCCCCCAGAGGCAGGCTGGCTGCTCCATGTGCCCACAGAAGTCCTCATGTTTAGAGTATGGACGCCAAGGCAGGAAAGTGGCGGGGGTGGTGGTGGCAGTGGTGGGATGCATTGGGAGATTGGGATTGACAATGTATACAGTAATATGTATAAAATGGATGACTAATAAGAACCTGCTGTATAAAAAAATAAATAAAATTCAAAAAATAAATAAAAATTTAAATATGAAAAAAAAAAAAAGAAGTCCTCGTGTTCTCCAGCCATGTGTCCTGGTTGGTAAGAAGAAAACGCAGTTAAGACTTTGTGCTTGGCATACTGTAAGAGCTCAATGAATGTTAACTAAAAAGCAAAACAAATAAAAACAAAAAGGTGACCAGGTCTGAATAATGGACCTTGGCTTCAGTCAGTACAATGCAGCGAAGAGCTGGGGTCCTGGTCTCAGACAAAGCTCATGACTAACTCTTATTACACCCAAGAAACAACAGCAACTAAATCAACCCTGGAATCTCAGTGGGAAGGTCAGCGTTTAATGGAAAGTACTCTCCTCATTCTCCTGCCCCTGAGACTGGAGATTAGATTTTTATGATGCTATATCACACCTGACAACAGAAAAAGTATATATAAATAACATCCAAAGCTGACAAAAATGTTGTGCAAATAACACATCAAAATTCTGGAGACCTTGTAAATTTGTACAAAACTTTTGGAAAATAATTTGCCCATAGGTCTTAAAAGTCATAGAAAGTTTTCTACCTTCTCATTCCTGGGAATTTATCCTAATGGGGAAAAAAATCTAAAATTAGAATACAACTTTGCAAAGTGCCTTTATTGCAGCATTATTTTACAAAAATAGCAACAGGAAATATCTTAATCATGCAAGGATAGGAAAGTGTTAAATTATGGTCCATCCACACAATGGAATAATATTTATCAATTAAAATTATTATAAAGACTGTAGCATGTGGAAAAGCATTTGAAACAAAGGGGAAAAAATCAGAATGCAAAATTGTACAAAATAAATATTAGTATATCTGTTTAACAATTATGCCAGCCTGTGGACAAAAACTGGAAAGCCATATTAAGAATAATTTTTAAGTTGAGTAGATTGTGTTCACCATAAAAGCCAAATTATTTCAAATCTTCAAGGAAAGAAAATTCTGAAACTATTTAAATAATCCCAGAGAGAGAAGAAAAACAAAGTGCCTTTACAAAGGCCCTAATATAAAAACCGGGATAAGAGAGCACCAGAAAAGAAAGCTATAATCTTATTTTTCTTATGAATACTGATATGAAAATGATAAATAAAATATCAGTAAATTGAATCCAGCAACATATTAAACAAATAATATACCATGGCCAAGTTGGGTCTATTCCAGAAATGCAAGGATGATCCCGTAACAGGAAATCTGTTCATATAACTCTCCATATTAATAGATCAAAAGAGGAAAAACACATGATGTCATCTCAACAGAGGCTGCATGTAACAAAACAAATACAGCAGTTATTCCTAATTTAAACTAATATTTAAATTCTTAGTAAAATAGGAAAGATAGGTATTTTCTCAATGTCATCTGTATATCTACACATATGTGCATAGTTATATTGAACTTTGGTTATTAGACCTATAAGAATGCAACAACAGTTAGTTGATCTGATGAATTCCTTGAAGACTAAATGGGTGCAATGACTATTCAAAGGTTCAAAGGCAAATCCTGCTATCAGCATGTCCTGATCTTTGCAGACTGTACATTCAGGTCCAAGTTACTTTACCTCTATACCCATTAGGCTGCTTTGAGCTGCAAATTACGCCCATTCTCAATATTTTCCAATAGCTTTGCTTCACATAAACAGGCAGTTCCAAGTCTATCAACCCACATGTTCTCACCACTGCCTCCTTCTTACCACCAATCTCCATCTCATTCAGCTGTACCAGTGCTTTAGGTTTTTCCTAAAACATACCAAGCACATTCCTGCCTTGGGACCTTTGAATTTACTGTTCCCCCTGCCTAGAAAGTTCTTTCCTCAAATGTTTTAATGGCTCACTCCCTCACTTTATTCACTTCCCTGACCATATAGCATACCTCTCAGATATATGACCCCCAATCAAAACTCCCTAACTCCTCACCCTGCTTGATTACCTGATATCATATTAAATATAAATGTGTGTACTGTTTTTTCTGTTAACAGAAGGCATGTTTCATGAAGGTAGCCACTTTGACCATGCTTTTCACCAGTACCTGGGACAGCGCCTGGCTCGCAGTAGCTGCTAAGTAGGTAATATGCTAAATACATTGTTGAAAAAAATAGGAAAATCTGACTCACACAGATTTAAACAACTAAGGAATTTATTTTCTCACAAAGCTAAATCCCCAAGGTAGGACAAGCTCCAGGAAAAAGTAAGGCTTTCTTTCTCTTTCTCTGCAGTTCTCTATGGTCTTCCCTCTTTAGCAAGCCTGCTTTATCCTCAGAAGGAGTCTGCCCTCGTGGTCACAAGATGGCTGCAGCAGCACCTGGAGCAATGTGCTTTCTCTTTCAAGAAGACTTGAAAGACCTGTGCAAGACTCTCCCCCTGTACTAGTCAGAGTTCTCTCAAGTTGACACATAAAATTAACTATGATCCCTCCCCACCATCATGAAATAAAAGTCATTCCATTCACTCTGATTGAGCCCCCTTAGTTCACATGCCCACCCCTGAACCAATCACTGAAAAGGAGGATTGAATTCCAATTTTGGCTCACATGAATTAGGACCCACCCCTGGAGAAGGGCTAGAGTCAGCCTCCACTGCCTCACATGGGTTGCAGGAGGAAGGAGTGGGTGGATCTTTGTTTTAGACAACCAGCCATGACCACTACAATCTCTGACTTCAGAGAACTCCTCAAGCCCAGGGAACCCTTTCTGATAGAGTAACTAGCCTCTTGGGGTCTTAAAACACAATCATTTGGGGGGGGTGCTATGTCTTGAGTAAAGTACCACTCTTAGACAGGGGAGCTGCCTCAAAAATCTTCCTCCTGGGAGAGACTGAGCACTGGGAGAAAGAGAGCTAAATACACCCCTTTCTTGGGAGGGAGAAGGAGATGGAAACTGCAGTGCAAAACACATCTCACCAGAGAGCATTTTTTGCAAATCAGTATCAAAACATGAAGCATCTACAAAATACAATATTCCTCCACAGAAATTAAAGGTCATTTAATTCATATTCAGGCAACGTGAAGAAAGGCAGTAGTTCAACACAGGAGAAAATATTTTGTCAGCAAAATGAGCCCGGCTGTAATTTACTGAGGACACATCACCAGCCAGATACCCTAAACTGGTAAACCAATAGTATGATTAAAAGTTGCTCCAGGCACAACTCTTGCATTAGGGTGATCTCCCAGGAAAGAGAGCCTCAAAGAGACATTGCAAACCATCTGAAGTATTGCCCACCGTTTGAACAGTGTCACAATATCCTATTTAACCTGGGGCAAAAGCACAACCCAACTTCTAATGTATCCTTCCTGAAAAATATTCGATCATTTTTTTACATTGTGACTCCTTCACTGAGATACTTTAAATCCCATATAATTATTTTCTTTTTAATAAGCTGAGTTGTCACTAACTATATTAAGACATTTTGGAGTGACTATTTCACATGTCTTGAAAATGTTGTTTTTCTCAACATCAGATCAGATATGTCCAAACTATTGTAAGTTGGCCTCCTTCTTGACCCCCAGTGCTGGAGGCTGCAAACAACCATAGCAAAGGCAACACAGAAAAGGTAAGACTTTGAGTAAAACTTTCTTGCTTCTTTCTAATTGTCTTGCAAGGGTGTCTTCTTCAAAAGGGCTACTGTTTACTCACATGACATGAGCCTGAACATTATCCAGCATTTATAAGCTCTTTCATGAAAAACAATCAAAACTGATTTTGTAATGAATGACAGGGAACAGTAGAAGATTTGAAGATGCACAATATTGCATTACTAGCCAGGAAATTTGATACGAGCTGCCCCAGAACACAACCATCAAGGGACAGAACTGGACCACCCTCTAGGGTGCCTACTCCCAGCCCAGGGCTCCTTCCGCTATTATGTTCCTGCCGTGGGAAGGTTCTCCCCTCAGCCAGGCAGCCAGAGGCCCTTCCCAGTGTGTCTCTCTGTACACACAGCGAGCTCCTGCTCGAGTGCTACAGCAAAGCACAAATTCAGCTCTGAGTTTTCTTTCATCCAAAGCAAAGGTGTAAGGAAGACTTAAACATCCATAAGGACATACTTGTATATATCCCTAAGGATCTACATAGATATATCCAAACTAAAGTTGCTCCAAAGAATCACAGCTATTCCTAGTTCAGATAGGACTGAAAATACACATTAGTAGAGACACTAATCCCTAGGTCTGCATTTTATTCAGCAGAAATCAGTGACCAAGGTCAGCCAAACTGCAGAAAGCAGAGAGTCAAATTGAGGCAAGATTGGGAGGTTTCCAGGACTGCTAAAAGGCAGGGGCTTGAGAGGTTGTCAACAAAGTGGATGAGGAAGTGAAGCAGGAGTCTGACCTGGGTGAGTGAGTAGGGACAAGGGAGAGCTGACAGGCCATGGAGTCCTTGCATCAAGGGCTGTTTCACATTTGTCTCTGAATCCCAGCAAACAGCATAGTCAATGCTCAGTACATATTGAATTTATGTATGAATGAAAGAAATGGATGAATGAATTCATACACACCCATGAGTGTACATACAAACAGATGCACACAGAGAATGTGAAAGAGAGAGAGTCTTACACACTAGAAGACCAGGGTCATCATTAGACAAAATTCACCATTATTATTCATCCTTATTAATTCTTGTTGCCTCAGATGGGTACTTCTTTGCTTCCCTTGCTCTACCCTTTAAGATGGAATACTTTGATGCTCAGACTCTGCATTCTGGGGAACACAAGCAAAGGCAGGTAAGTCTCCTGGGAGGCTTCTAGGGAAGAATTTCCCCTCTAATGAAAAGAGACCTATAAGGAGAAATTGTTCTTCCTTCTTCTGGATGCAGTAACATAAGGACACAATGCCTGGAGCTGAGGCAGCCCTCTAGTAAACAGGAGGAGACAAGCTTGTGAACAAAAGCCAGTGTGATGAGGACAGCAGTGTGATGATGGAAGTCCCTGCATCCCATTGTTCCACTAAAGTAACCAATCTTCAGACTTCTTATTATGTGAATTTATAAGTATTTTCATTATTTAAGCCACTGTTAATCCAATTTTCTGTTCTTTGCAGCCCCATCTCACCTGATACAATGAAACCAACAGAGTAGAATCACTCACCTGTAGGCTGTAACTCACACGACACTGCTGTAACAAGGAGGTAGCATTGAATTCACTTAAATTGAAATATTCATGTATTTAAGTCAGAAAGTTCAGAAGCACAATAACTTAGGTGAGTTCGTAAGTATACTGTTGATAATATTTCTGACCAGCTAATTCAGGAGAAACTGATGGAAACATAGATAAAATCTAAGCCTCATTTCACTCAATAATTTGACCCCTTCTTCCCCTCAATCTATAAAACTAATTCACATAAAATGATCTGCAATTCATATGTGTTGATCTTCCTTGTACCAGCTGCTATGTTAAGCACTCTACACATATTACCTCTTTAATCTTTAGAACAACACTATGAGGTAGGGAATATTATCATTCTCATTTTATAAATGAGGAAAGGCAAGCTGAAAGTAACCATCAGACTTCCATCTTGCTGTAAATTTCTCCTCTGTTATAATCTCATCCTTTGGTGTAAATTTTTATGAGTAATGAAATATACAAATATCAGAAAGTAAGAGAAAGACAGAAAAGAGACTTCAATAATCCAATGTTAAAATAAATTAGTCAGTACTTAGGCAAAGTCAACGTATTCAGAACTTAGAATAAGCTAATATGGAAAATATTAGCTTATTTTAAGTTAATATTTACTTAAACTTTATGTAAGTTTCTTCCAATTCTGTTATCCAATTTCTCTCCAGCAGGCTCTGAGTGGGTTTCTATCTCACCTCTCCCATGACTAGATATTGAGAAGGTTTCCTTCAGAAAGGATACCTACCTGTTAACAAAATACTCTCAAGTCATTTCCAAAATGTCCCCTAGAGAATTAATCTTCTTCCAACTCATGTTCATAAGCTGCCAATCAGATGTCATCAATGGTAATGAAATCCATACCATTAAAATATAAAACTTTTTAAAATCCATCTGTAAAGAGACAACAAAAGACACATTTGTTTACTTTAGAATAACATAGTAACTCTGTGCTATTTAGTCAACTTTCCAACTAAACCAGGATTTCTATTATTCATGACTATGACATTTGATCAAAGGAAAATACTAGAAGGACTACATGTGGCTTATTTCTCCATGCTTTTTCCCTGGTAGTTAAGCCAAACATAAATTTCATTATCTGGTTTCCAGCCACAATAATGAGCCAGACTGTTCTGAAATCTCAGACATCACAGCCAAGGATTTTTGAGAGGGGTTGTAGGTGAATCAGAAAATAGTAGTAATGGCAATGGTTTTTAGGAATAATTTGTCAAGTGGAAGGAAAAAGAAAAGGTCATGAGTAGGGATTTTTCAATGCAATAATAGAATTGCATAATCTCTCCTCTTAAGAACTCGTCACTCAAATTCACTAAGGTTCTAAGATGGCTTTAGAATAAGGTGGTGTCTTAGCAGGTTTTCCAGCTCTCCATAAGGAATATTCTGTAGCAGGCTTCATCACTTTTTCTGTTTAGAAAAGCAACACTTGTTGCTCAGAGGTTACCACTTGGACTCATTTTCCCTATAGGGCATGAAGAAAAATATCTAGAATTTTCCTTATATGGAATTTTCATTTGATGATGAGGGGAGAGCTGCAGGACTACAGATACCACACAGGAATGTGCCAGTAAAGCCATCAAAGAGGAATATAATTCCCAGATAAAGTCAACATACTTAAGCATATTTAGACATCTACTTGAAAAATGATAATCAAGAACACTGAGAGGCAGGGCTTCCCTGGTGGCGCAGTGGTTGAGAGTCCGCCTGCCGAAGCAGCGGACATGGGTTCGTGCCCTGGTCCAGGAGGATACCACATGTCGCGGAGCGGCTGGGCCCGTGAGCCATGGCCGCTGAGCTTGCGCGTCCGGAGCCTGTGCTCCACAACGGGAGAGGCCACAGCAGTGAGAGGCCCGCGTACCGCAAAAAAAAAAAAAAAAAAAAAAAAACCACTGAGAGGCAAGTTGAATCGTGCCATGCATTTTACATACAACAACCCCATAACATTGGTGATGTTAACCCTATTTTACAGGAAGAGAGAATAATAAACTACCAAGAGTGATATTTAAAATTTTAAATATCTCAACTATTGTCTATTCTATGTACACATTAGTTTGTGCTTCACTTCAACTGAGAATTTTGAAATTAAAGACTTTCTAACTTGAAATCATTGAGCACAAGAGTAATATTGGATATGCATATGAAGGAACATAGGCTTTTTCTAGACCACAAATTCTCAAACTCTTTGATCTCGGGATGCCTTTATTCTCTTAAAAATACTGAAGACTCCCAAGAGCTTTTGTTTATGTATGTTCTATCCATTAAATCCTTAGTTTCAGTTCTACCATGGTAAATATCCATAGATATTTTTAATATCTGGCCACTAATTTGTTTTAAAATAACAATAGTAAGCTCATTACAGGTTAACATAAATAACACATTTTGTGGAAAAAAAAAATATTTTCCAAAAAAAAGTAGTAACAGAAACTGCTCTGTTTCACACATTTACAAATTGCTGTAATAGCTGGAATATAGAAACATCTGGATTCTCTTAAGTATTTTTACATTCAATCTGCTGTGATACATTGTTTCTGTTGATGTATATGAAGACAATCTAGCCTCACAATGACACATAGTTGGGAATGAGAGGAATATTTTATTACTCTTCTCAAATAATGTGTATTTTTTAAACTTTTTTATTGAAGTATAGTTAATTTACAATATTGTGTTAATTTCAGGTGTGCACCCAAATGATTCACTTATACATATGTGCATATAGCTATCTTTTTTCAGATTCTTTTCCATTATGTTATTACAAGATATTGAATATAGTTCCCTGTGCTATACAGTAGGTCCTTGATTATTTCTTCCCTATATAGCAGTGTGTATATGTTAATCCCAAACTCCTAATTTATCCTTCCCCTCCCCCATGCCCCAGCCCTGCTATCCCTTTTGATAACTCTAAGTTTGTTTTCTATGTCTGTGAGTCTATTTCTGTTTTGTAAATAAGTTCATTTTGTATCGTTTTTTTAGATTCCACATATAAGTGATATCATATGATATTTGTCTTTCTCCGCCTGACTTACTTCACTTAATATGATAATCCCTAGGTCCATCCATGTTGTTGCAAATGGCATTATTTCATTCTTTTTTATGGCTGAGTAATATTCCATTGTGTGTGTGTGTGTGTGTGTGTGTGTGTGTGTGTGTGTTATCCATTCATCTGTCAATGGACATTTAGGTTGTTTCCATGTCTTGCCTATCTTGGCTATTATAAGTAGAACTGCTATGAACATTGGGGTGCACATATATTTTCAAGTTAGAGTTTTCTCCAGATATATGCTCAGGAGTGGGACTGCAGGATCATATGGTAGCTCTACCTTCAGTTTTTAAGAAACCTCCATGCTGTTCTCCATAGTGGCTATACCAATTTACATTCCCACCAACAGTGTAGGAGGGTTCCTTTTTCTCCACACCCTGTTCAGCAGTTATTATTTGTAGACCTTTTAATGATGGCCATTCTGACTGGTGTGTGGTGATACCTCACTGTAGTTTTGATTTGCATTTCTCTAATAATTAGCAAAAGCTTTTACGTTTAATTAGGTCCCACTTGTTTATTTTTGTTTTTACTTCCTTTACTCTAGAAGACGGATCCAAAAACATATTGCTGTGATGATAATGAGTATTCTCTGATACAAAACCAAAACTCAACAAGTGGTAGTTCCTTAAGGGCTGGTTATAATGTAGAATCTGAAACCACATCAATGAACTGTTCATAATGAGTTACATTAAAATCCATTTGTCTCTCTTGCACTTTAACTGGATCGTTTACCCAGGCATGATATTGTCACATACTGCACTGGTCATTTAGAAAACATTAGTTGACTAAATTGTGCAAATGTTTCAAGTGTTCATACAATATCATGTTCATCATACAATATCAAAAAATCATGTTCATCATACAATATCAAAAAATCACATTCATTAATTTCACCAGCACTCTCACCAGAAAAGTCTTTACATTTTTTTTGGAAACTGACAAGCTCACAGTGGTGGATACAAGTTTTTCAAAATTCTAATTTCCCCTTAAAATCTCAAATTACATTTTGCCAACAAATACTGTCAGTTATTTTCCTTGAAGTGACAGGTTCACTTGAAGTTTCTGGCAGAAAATATCTGTCACATACCCAATTCTAAATAACCACAGACTGAAATGCTCCGGAGCCCGAAGGGAGAGCGGCCTCACTGAGGCTGCCGGCTCTGGAGGGGAATCACCAGCCGAAGCCACGACAGTCCCTGGGACCCCGGGCCAGAGTCTTACTAGAGAGGACCTTCAAGATGGCAGAAGAGGAAGACGCGGAGATCACCTTTCTTCCCACAAATACATCAGAAATACATCTACACGTGGAACAACTCCTACAGAACACCTACTGAATGCTGGCAGAAGACCTCAGACTTCCCAAAAGGCAAGAAACTCCCCACGTACGTGGGTAGGGCAAAAGAAAAAATAAAAAACAGAGACAAAAGAATAGGGACGGGACCTGCACCAGTGGGAGGGAGCTGTGAAGGAGGAAAGGTTTGCACACACTAGGAAGCCCCTTCGCGGGCGGAGCCTGCGGGTGGCGGAGCGGGGAAGATTCAGGGTCACGGAGGAGAGCGCAGCAACGGGTGCGGAGGGCAAAGCGGAGAGATTCCCGCACAGAGGATCAGGGCCGACCAGCACTCACCAGGCCGAGAGGCTTGTCTGCTCACCCGCCGGGGCGGGCGGGGCTGGGAGTGAGGCTCGGGCTTCAGTCTGAGGAAGGGAGAGGACTGGGTTTGGCGGAGTGCACACAGCCTGCAGGGGGTTAGTGCGCCACAGCCAGCCGTGAGGGAGTCCGGGAAAAGTCTGGAGCTGCCGAAGAGGCAAGGGACTTTTTCTTGCCCCTTTGTTTCCTGGTGCGCGAGGAGAGAGGATTCAGAGCGCTGCTTAAAGGAGCTCCAGAGACGGGCGCGAGCCGCAGCTAAAAGCGCGGACCCCAGAGCCGGGCATGAGACGCTAAGGCTGCTGCTGCCGCCACCAAGAAGCCTGTGAGCGAACACATGGCACTATCCACACCTCCCCTCCTGGGAGCCTGTGCAGCCCGCCACTGCCAGGGTCCCGGGATCCAGGGTCAACTCCTCCGGGAGAACGCACAGCACGCCTCAGGCTGGAGCAACGTCACGCCGGCCTCTGCCGTCGTAGGCCCGCCCCGCACTCCGTGCCCCTCCCTCCCCACCCCCCACCCCCGCCCCCGGCCTGAGTGAGCCAGAGCCCCCGAGTCAGCGGCTCCTTTAACCCCGTCCTGTCTGAGCAAAGAACAGACGCCCTCCGGCGACCTACACGCAGAGGCGGGGCCAAATCTAAAGCTGAACGCCGGGAGCTGTGAGAACAAAGAAGAGAAAGGGAAATCTCTCCCAGCAGCCTCAGAAGCAGCAGATTAAAGCTCCACAATCAACTTGATGTACCCTGCATCTGTGGAATACCTGAATAGAAAATAAATCATCCCAAATTGAGGAGGTGGACTTTGGGAGCAAGGATATATATATTTTTCCCCTTTTTCTCTTTTTGTGAGTGTGTATGTGTATGCTTCTGTGTGTGATTTTGTCTGTATAGCTTTGCTTTTACCATTTGTCCTAGGGGTCTGTCTGTCCACTTTTTTTTTACTTAAAAATTTATTTTTCTCAATAATTATTTTTTATTTTAATAACTTTTTTAATTTTATTTTATCTTCTTTCTTTCTTTCTTTTTCTCACTTTTATTCTGAGGCGTGTGGAGGACAGGCTCTTGGTACTCCAGCTGGGTGTCAGGGCTGTGCCACTGAGATGGGAGAGCCAAGTTCAGGACACTGGTCCACAAGAGACCTCTCAGCTCCACGTAATATCAAACGGCGAAAATCTCCAAGAGATCTCCACCTCAACACCAAGACCCAGCTTCACTCAACGACCAGCAAGCTACAGTGCAGGACACCCCATGCCAAACAACTAGCAAGACAGGAACATAACCCCACCCATTAGCAGAGAGGCTGCCTAAAATCATAATAAGGCCACAGACACCCCAAAACACACCACCAGACTTGGACCTGCCCACCAGAAAGACAAGATGCAGCCTCATCCACCAGAACACAGGCACTAGTCCCCTCCACCAGGAAGTCTACACACCCCACTGAACCAACCTTAGCCACTGCGGACAGACACCAAAAACAATGGAAACTACGAACCTGCAGCATGTGAAAACGAGACCACAAACACAGTAAGTTAAGCAAAATGAGAAGACTGAGAAACACACAGCAGCTGAATAGCAAGGCAAAAACCCACCACACCTAACAAATGAAGAGGAAATAGGCAGTCTACCTGAAAATAATTCAGAATAATGATAGTAAAGATGACACAAAATCTTGAAAATAGAATGGAGAAAATACAAGAAACACTTAACAAGGACATAGAAGAACTAAAGAGCAAACAAACAATGATGAACAACACAATAAATGAAATTAAAAATTCTCTAGAAGGGATCAATAGCAGAATAACTGAGGCAGAAGAATAGATGAGTGACCTGGAAGATAAAATAGTGGAAATAACTACTGCAGAGCAGAATAAAGAAAAAAGAACAAAAAGAATTGAGGACAGTCTCAGAGACCTCTGGGACAACATTAAATGCACCAACATTCAAATTATAGGGGTCCCAGAAGAAGAAGAGAAAAAGAAAGGGACTGAGAAAATATTTGAAGAGATTATAGTGGAAAACTTCCCTAATATGGGAAAGGAGATAGTTAATCAAGTCCAGGAAGCAAAATGAGTCCCATACAGGATAAATCCAAGGAGAAACACGCCAAGACACATATTAATCAAACTATCAAAAATTAAATTCAAAGGACACATATTAAAAGCAGCAAGGGGAAAAACAACAAATAACACATAAGGGAATCCCCATAAGGTTAACAGCTGAACTTTCAGCAGAAACTCTGTAAGCCACAAGGGAGTGGCAGGACATATTTAAAGTGATAAAGGAGAAAAACCTACAACCAAGATTACTCTACCCAGCGAGGATCTCATTCAGATTTGATGGAGAAATTAAGAGCTTTACAGACAAGCAAAAGCTAAGAGAATTCAGCACCACCAAACCAGCTTTACAACAAATGCTAAAGGAACTTCTCTAGACAGGAAACAGAAGAGGAGGAAAAGACCTACAATAATAAACCCAAAACAATTAAGAAAATCATAATAGGAATTTACATATCGATAATCACCTTAAATGTAAATGGATTAATTGCTCCCACAAAAAGACACAGACTGGCTGAATGGATACAAAAACAAGAGCCATATATATGCTGTCTACAAGAGACCCACTTCAGACTAGGGACACCTACAGACTGAAAGTGAGGGGATGGAAAAAGATATTCCATGCAAATGGAAATCAAAAGAAAGCTGGAGTAGTAATTCTCATATCAGACAAAATAGACTTTAAAACAAAGACTATTACAAGAGACAAAGAAGGACACTACATAATGGTCAAGGGATCAATCCAACAAGAAGATATAATGATTGTAAATATTTATGCACCCAACATAGGAGCACCTCAATACATAAGGAAAATACTAACAGTCATAAAAGGGGAAATTGACAGTGACACAATCATAGTAGGGGACTTTAACACCCCACTTTCACCAATGGACAGATCATCCAAAATGAAAATAAATAAGGAAACACAAGCTTTAAATGATACATTAAACAAGATGGACTTAATTGATATTTATAGGACATTCCATCCAAAAACAACAGAGTACACATTCTTCTCAAGTGCTCATGGAACATTCTCCAGGATAGATCATATCTTGGGTCACAAATCAGCCTTCATAAATTTAAGAAAATTGAAATCGTATCAAGTATCTTTTCCGACCACAATGCTATGAGACTAGATATCAATTACAGGAAAAAATCTGTAAGAAATACAAACACATGGAGGCTAAACAACACACTACTTAATAACCAAGAGATCACCTAAGAAATGAAAGAGAAAATCAAAAAATACCTAGAAACAAATGACAATGAAAACAAAGTGACCCAAAACCTATGGGATGCAGCAAAAGCAGTTCTAAGAGGGAAGTTTATAGGAATACAATCCTACCTTAAGAAACAGGACACATCTCAAATAAACAACCTAACCTTACACCTAAAGCAATTAGAAAAAGAAGAACTAAAAACCCCCAAAGTTAGCAGAAGGAAAGAAATCATAAAGATCAGATCAGAAATAAATGAAAAAGAAATGAAGGAAATGATAGCAAAGATCAATAAAACTAAAAGCTGGTTCTTTGAGAAGATAAACAAAATTGATAAACCATTAGCCAGACTCATCAAGAAGAAAAGGGAGAAGACTCAAATCACAGAATTAGAAATGAAAAAGGAGAAGTAACAACTGACACTGCAGAAATACAAAGGATCATGAGAGATTACTACAAGCAACTATATGCCAGTAAAATGGACAACCTGGAAGAAATGGACAAATTCTTAGAAATGCACAACCTTCCAAGACTGAACCAGGAAGAAATAGAAAATATGAACAGACCAATCACAAGCACTGAAATTGACACTGTGATTTAAATCTCGCAACAAACAAAACTCCAGGACCAGTCGGCTTCACAGGCAAATTCTATCAAACATTTAGAGAAGAGCTAACACCTATCCTTCTCAAACTCTTCTAAAATATAGCAGAGGGAGGAACACTCCCAAACTCATTCTACGAGGCCACCATCACCCTGATACCAAAACCAGACAAGGATGTCACAAAGAAAGAAAACTACAGGCCAATATCACTGATGAACATAGATGCAAAAATCCTCAACAAAATACTAGCGAACAGAATCCACACATTAAAAGGATCATACACTATGACCAAGTGGGGTTTATCCCAGGAATGCAAGGTTTCTTCAATATACGCAAATCAATCAACGTGATACACCATATTAACAAATTGAAGGAGAAAAACCATATGATCATCTCAAAAGATGCAGAGAAAGCTTTTGACAAAATTCAACACCAATTTATGTTAAAAACCCTCCAGAAAGTAGGCATAGAGGGAACTTTCCTCAACATAATAAAGGCCATATATGACAAACCCACAGCCAACATCATCCTCAATGGTGAGAAACTGAAAGCATTTTCACTAAGACCAGGAACAAGACAAGATTGCCCTCTCTCACCACTACTATTCAACATAGTTTTCAAAGTTTTAGCCACAGCGATTAGAGAAGAAAAAGAAATAAAAGGAATCCGAATCGGAAAAGAAGAAGTAAAGCTGTCACTGTTTGCAGATGACATGATACTATACATAGAGAATCCAAAAGATGCTACCAGAAAACTACTAGAGCTAATCAATGAATTTGGTAAAGTAGCAGGATACAAAATTAATGCACAGAAAACTCTGGCATTCCTATACACCAATGATGAAAAATCTGAAAGTGAAATTAAGAAAACACTCCCATTTACCATTGCAACAAAAAGAATAAAATATCTAGGAATAAACCTACCTAAGGAGACAAAAGACCTGTATGCAGAAAATTGTAAGACACTGATGAAAGAAATTAAAGATGATACAAATAGTGCTTCCCTGGTGGCGCAGTGGTTGAGAGTCCGCCTGCTGATGCAGGGGACATGGGTTCGTGCCCCGGTCTGGGAAGATCCCACATGCCACAGAGCGGCTGGGCCCGTAAGCCATGGCCGCTGAGCCTGCGTGTCCAGAGCCTGTGCTCCGCAATGGGAGAGGCCACAACAGTGAGAGGCGGGCATACCGCAAAAAAAAAGAAAAAAAGAAAGATGATACAAATAGATGAAGAGATATACCATGTTCCTGGATTAGAAGAATCAACATTGTGAAAATGACTGTACTACCCAAAGCAATCTACAGATTCAATGCAATCCCTATCAAACTACCACTGGCATTTTTCACAGAACTAGAACAAAAAATTTCACAAGTTGTGTGGAAACACAAAAGATCCCGAATAGCTGAAGCAATCTTGAGAAAGAAAAAATGGAGCTGGAGGAATCAGCCTCCTGGACTTCAGACTATACTACAAAGCTACAGTAATCAAGACAGTATGGTACTGGCACAAAAACAGAAATATAGATAAATGGAACAGGATAGAAAGCCCAGCGATAAACCTACGGACATATGGACACCTTATCTTTGTTAAAGGAGGCAAGAATATGCAGTGGAGAAAAGACAGCCTCTTCAATAAGTGGTGCTGGGAAAACTGGAAAGCTACATGTAAAAGAATGAAATTAGAATGCTCTCTAACAGCGTACACAACAGTAAACTCAAAATGGTTTAAAGACCTAAATGTAAGGCCAGACACCATCAAACTCTTAGAAGAAAACATAGGCAGAACACTCTATGAAATAAATAACAGCAAGATCGTTTTTGACCCACCTCCTAGAGAAATGGAAATAAAAACAAAAATAAACAAATGGGACCTAATGAAACTTAAATGCTTTTGCACAGCACAGGAAATCATAAGCAGGATGAAAAGACAACACTCAGAATGGAAGAAAATATTTGCAAATGAAGCAACTGACAAAGGATTAACCTCCAAAACATACAAGCAACTCATGCAGCTCAATA